>NC_134485.1:211804428-211954428 GCF_040206685.1 Ascaphus truei | reverse complement strand
GACACAATTTTATATGCACACAGCCATAGCCTCTCCGACCATGAACACATACTTCATTCAATCTGACTTTGAGACTTGAAAATTGGATTTCCCAAAACAAACACTGACAAGACTAACAATGGTATTTGGGACGAAGGCTACATTTTTAAAGCTTCCAATGACTGAGCTCCAGATCAGAACCAACGCTAATACCATCCTAACTCCTGTTACTAGTTTTAAATTCTTGGGCATATGGTTTGACTCCCATTTAACATTCGGAATGCACATTGATACCCTGACATCCAACACCTATGCCAAACTTGGTGTACTTTACAGGAACAAATCCTCCCTATGTCTGCTGGTCAGAAATCGTATCGCACAGCAGATGCGAATGCCAATCATCGACTATAGTATACGGCTCGGCACCCCAAACACACCTTAGCAATCTTGATACCCTCTACAATTCAATATGCCGTTTTGTTCTCCAATGCAACAACAACACAGATCACTGTGAAATGCTCAAAGAACTAGATTGGTCATCACTTGAGTCTAGGCGCAAAGTTAATCTTTTCTGCCTTGCCTTCAAATACTTTCTGGGCAAGCTACCCGTCTATCTGAACACGCTCCTCACCCCTACCACATGCAGCACTTATCTGAGATCTAACTCCAAAAGACTGTTCATGGTCCCACGGTTCAGCAAATTATCCGTCCGCTCCTCCTCTTACAGTGCACCCTAAAACTGGAACAATCTACCGGAGACTCTCACATCCACCACCAGTCTAACTTCTTTCAAAACTAAGGCTGTCTCACATTTTAATCTGGTCTGTAATTTTTACATACGCCTATAATATATTATCTCTAAGGCTGGGCTTACAGTGCCCAGTGTCAAATTCTACTGAATACCAGATTTATGGTAGCGCCGTGGCATCCACTATAAGCGCCGGCGACAATGCGTTTGTTTTGATGTCGCTGTTAGTGGATGCGACGGTGCTACCAAAAATCTGGTAGTCAGTAGAATTTGATTTTTGTAGAGACTGTCTCCACATGTGACTGGCCATAAGCCATTCCGAGAGCTTCTCCATCCCTCTGCCTTCCCCCTTGCAGACATCACTGGCCTTGTAGCCGGCGACGTCTCTAAAATATGAATTACAACTTTCACATTGGCGACGTCATCGGTCGCGTCGCCGGCTGTAGAAGCGCAGCCCAACTGTGCATTCTATGTCTTGTATATAATGTATACCCTGTTCACTTATGTAACTGTATTTGTAACCATGTATTATTTGTCATCTTAACTCTGTGCCCAGGACATACTTGAAAACGAGATGTAGCTCTCAATGTATTACTTCCTGGTAAAACATTATATAAATAAATAACAATTAGTAACACTACATTTTTCAATGCTTCATGAGTGCTGTTAGGGAAAGAGAATTTGCCATATATTTCTGGAAAGCAAATACAAAAACCCTGATCTACTTCCCAAATTGGCTTGCCATTTGTTAGTGGTCGTGAAGCAGCACTAAAGGCAACAGTATGTTTTTTTTAAAATATATTTGAAGCAGTGCGTCTCCAGAACTGAACCGTGTTGATGTCAGCTCCTGGGAGCCTCTGTTTCCGGAGATACTTCCCTCCGTCGCCAGGAGTGTCTCGAAGTAACAAAAGGAGTAAATTGCTTGCATCTTTCCATCAAAAATCCGTTTAAGCCTGTTAACCACGTCAAGGTCAAATTAAGAGGTACCGTCACAAACTTCATATATCCCATTATCTGGAGGACTGAAATCCTCCCACTGTTATAAGAAAAAGCAACAAGCGAACATGTGAAAGTGACTGAAGGGTTAAATTAATAAAGCATTTTCTGCCACCTGTGGTTTCAAGTGCGAATAAAACTGGCAGAAACCCGCAAAAAATTGTGAAAATAAAGAATTAAAAAAATAAATAAAAAGACGTTGTGAATATAAAGAAAAGCTGCTTTATCTTGTAATAGAGGTACAATTCACAAGATAATGAGAAATATGATGATTAAGTGTAGCTACCTTGACGTAGCTAGTAGGCTTAAATCCTTTTTTGATCAAAAGATGCAATTTTTTTTTTAGCATTTACAAATCAAATTGGGGAGCAACGCAGGATTGTTTTGTTCTTGTGTTTCCATTTGATCCTGTCTGTCTGAATTGCCATATGACTGAATAAATCATTAACTGAAATTCTTTAGAAAGGATTGATCTTGACAAAATTAAATTTGGACGCAGATCACATATGCCCCTAGAGGAGCAGTTCCATGTGGCGAGTCAATTATTACAGTTTTAAACCTAAATTGGTTTCTTAAAAAAACAGATTACATTTCTTACTTATCAGTTTCCTGTAAACAATGAAAAAAAAAAAAACTCTCTGGGGGTTCCATACACAAATCAAGTTATGGTAAGTACAAAAGTGACAAAAATCCCCCCACCGTAGTGAGTATAGCAAATAAAAATGACATGTGGGCACAATCACGTCCCAGACAGGTCTGTAACCCTGCTTTTCCCCATTATCTCTTAGCATACAGTGCTTCCACTGCAGCCAGGGATTCTGGGTAATGACCTGCAAATGAGCAGTCAGTGTGTAACTCTTTACTTCTTATCCATTTTAACAGGACTCCTACAAGCTTATGCTTGTTGTATTACACAGCTTTTCAGCACAGCCTGGGTTAAGATGCATAGCCAGTAAACCTACTCTGACAGCTCCTTCAACCTTTTGGGTCTCATCAGTGTGACGTTGGTTATACTGGCGTTGCTATGTGACGCGTAATGGGTATAACCAGACAAAACAAGAAGTTGTGGGATTCCATGTAATTCTAATCTTCCATTTCTACACTGCGACACACATACATACACAAAAAGCTAGTAACAGTATTAAAAACTTTATTTTTTTCCTTTCAAATCTATGGTATCTATGTTAAATATAGTGTTCTAACAAACGCTTTTAAAATAAGTGTATAAGGAGCTTTGCCTCGTTGTTTAAAAGGATTGTGCCTACGTGAAGCCGAGCGCTATACCATTACTTCTACTGTATGTGGTACTTTCAGCACTAGCTATAAGGCAGTCAAGTTACGCAAGGCGAGTAGTGAGATATCACAGAGCAGCCACACAAGCTCACAGCCATGATCGCATCTCAATAGGAATGTAACTTACTCTGTAGGTAGGAAGGCTGATACTGTGGAGGGGACTCCTCGTGGTACACCACACTTTGCACAATCCCATGAATTGGATTCAATAAATTTGGATCTTGACACAGCGACAAGAGGGTGTTGATCTTGGAGTCCAATAAATTGTGACTAAACAAAAAAGAACAAAACAACAGGTGCTTACAAAATAAAGATAGGACAGATGAAGGAACAACCAAATTGAGTGAAAATGTACAATTGAACATAAATTGCTCAATGAAATTAACAGTATTATTTTGGCTTCATTATTGAATATTTGGCATCTTTCCTTAACGTGCAGAAAACATGTTTTTTGCACATAAAGCAGCAGGTCTATTTGCATCAATGTGAAACTAACATTATAGGGGGGAAAAAGCCAACAAAAATATATGGGGTATACACTGAAAAAAACAAACAAAAACCCAAAACAAAAAAAACCCAACAAGAATATCAAACAATCACCAACATTTTACAAGAAAAAAAGTGAAATATTAATGAGACGTGTGATTGCTTTCAAAATATATACGCCTTTGTTTACACATGTATTTAAAATTATTTTAAGAACGTCAATTAAGCAAACACCATCAGTACAAACAAAAACAAGAAAACGTGGTCAAATGGCATCTATTGCATATTTATCTAATCCTATTTACCAAATGATAAAGGTGTTCCATATAATGTTGTGTAGTGTAGTGGTGCGCAAACTGGGTGGTGCGCCCGCCATGGGCGGCGGGAGAATTTTTAGGGGGGTGCTCGGCGGTTACAGAGGCCCCGCGCTCTTCCCCACGGCATTTAAATTAAATGCCGGGGGAGGCATGGGGCCTCTGTAACTCCCTTACCTGCTGCAAGCCGGGTCTTCGGCGATGCGTCACGTGAGGTGACGTCACATTACCCGCAACATAATTTGACACGGAGACATTGGGAGAGAGGGGGAGGCGCGAACGCTGCGGCTCCCAGGAAGGGGGCCGCAACTCAAAAGGTTTGCGCACCGCTGATGTAGTGTAGTGATCAAGCTTTATTTTTTTCTTTCTTATGGAGTTACGTCTCATGTAATGCACTATTCCTGCTGTTCCTTCATAGCTAATGCTGTTGGGTAGAAAGTAACAGAATCCCTTTTAAGTGCCCTATTTATGTACCGGAAACATCATGCCCTCCCCCCACTGTGCAGCTGGCAGTCCGTGTATTGCTTTCATATGTAAACGACAATACATTTGTCTTGTTGGTTTTGAATGTTTGTGGTGACAAAAACACACAAAGAAACCAAGAAGGGTTCTGCCTCCCTTTAATTTCAGGGCTTATTTCAGTAATGGAAGGTGAAACCACGCTCGTGCTTCCAGAGTTTGCAGGTAAGTTTTTTTTTTTGTGCAACTTGCATCTCCTTTCTGCTATTGTGTTGGAGCACTCCAGACTCAAGATATCGCCGAAGGGGGGGTCTCCAAAAAGTGGAAGTGAAAAAACAAAGCGCACCAGAGGCAAGTAAAAAAATTGTATTGACGGTTATAAAAAGTATATGGACACTTACAATGAGGTAATTAATGGTGAACAAATCACTGATCGCTCCTTGCCGGGCCATCCGAGCATCCAGGAGAGCTCAATGACATGCAGCTCACGTCTTGTGCTGCAAGTTAGAGCATCTGGCATTTCCTGGTTTCATTAGCTTCTTTTGGCTCCGGCGTGATCAGCTTTAGTGTGAGACTGTGTGAGCTGAACTAGACACCGAACAGGAAGAGCTGTGGCGCAACATGCCCACTACATGTCCTGATGGAACCCTGATGAAGCACCAGCAGTGGCAAACGCGTAGTGGTTACGTTGCACCATAGCTGCTCCTGTTCGGTGTCTAATTCAGCGATAACATTTGTCATTCCTTTTAACGATCACACTTGGCAGGTATGAGAAATTGTGATGCAAAATCTGTTGTCTGTGGTCTTGATATTATTCTCATAAATTTACACTGATTTCAATAAAGATGCCCAGCAGGAATGTTCTTTTTTAGGAAAAAAGGTTATCCATGTTTATATTTCTTGGGATGTGTACTTTTAAAAAATGTATACATTCATGGGTTTATTTTAATGCTAGAGGATAGTTTTGCCTTGCCAATGATGACATGTACAGCACCTTTCATATTCAACCCTAAACAATGTTAGTGTGAAGAGCCTTATACCACCCAACTACTTTGGGGGCCTATGTATTGATCAAAACATTATGTAAACCTATACATGTCCGGTATCAATGTACTCAGAAGAGTACACGACTACATGAAATTGTGATGTGAAGTCTGAAGTCAATGATTTTGATATTTTTGTCAAATGTACAAAAAAAAAAAAGTTTTCCTGGTCAGAAATATTTGTAGGGAAGGAAATGCTGCCCATATGTATTCCATGGGACACATACTTTCAGTAATTTATATAATAGGGCACAGGTGCTCAAACTGGGGGGCGTGCAAGATTCTCGGGGTGGGGGGAGGGAGTTTACAAAGGCCCCACGCTCTTCCCAAAGGCATTCAAATTAAACGGCGGTGGAGCGGCGGAGTCCTCTAACTTACATAGTTACATAGTAGATGAGGTTGAAAAAAGACGTAGGTCCATCAAGTTCAACCTATGCTAAATTTAGACAACTGATACTTTATCCTATATCTATACTTACTTATTGATCCAGAGGAAGGCAAACAAAAAACACCATTAAGGGGAAAAATTAATTCCTTCCTGACTCCAAGAATTGGCAATCGGATTAATCCCTGGATCAACATCCTTCAAATGTATACTTATTTGGTATATCCCTGTATACCCTTCCCATCTAAAAAGATGTCCAACATTTTTTTGAACAAATTTATTGTATCTGCCATCACAGTCTCCATGGGTAATGAATTCCACATTTTAACTGCCCTTACTGTAAAGAACCCTTTCCTTTGTTGCTGGTGAAATCTCCTTTCCTCGAACCTTAAGGGATGGCCCCGAGTCCTTTGTACTGCCCGTGGGATGAATAGTTCTTTTGAAAGCTCCTTGTATTGTCCCCGAATATATTTGAATATAGTTATCATATCCCCTCTTAGACGCCTCTTTTCTAATGTAAATAAATCTAATTTAGCTAGCCTCTCCTCATAAGTTAGATTGTCCATCCCCTTTATTAATTTAGTGGCTCTTCTCTGCACTCTCTCTAGTTCCATAATGTCTTTTCTTAGGATTGGTGCCCAAAATTGTACTCCATATTCAAGGTGTGGTCTTACTAATGCTTTGTAAAGGGGCATAATTATGTTTATTTCCCTTCCATCCATTGCCCGTTTGATGCAAGATAAGATCTTGTTTGCCTATGCAGCTACTGCATGACATTGGGCACTATTGCTAAGCCTGCTGTCTACAAGCACTCCTAAATCCTTCTCCATCAAGGATTCCCCCAATATATCTCCATTTAATTTATAAGTCGCCATATTTTATTATTGCATCCCAAATGCATAACCTTACATTTATCTGTATTAAACCTCATCTGCCATTTACCTGCCTACGTTTCCAGTCTCTCCAAGTCCTTCTGAAGAGAAATTACATCCTGCTCTGATTCTACTACCTTACACAATTTAGTATCATCAGCAAAGATGGAGACTTTGCTCTCGATGCCAACCTCAAGGTCATTAATAAACAAATTAAAAAGCAGGGGTCCCAGTACCGATCCCTGAGGTACTCCACTCATGACCATAGCCCAACCTGAAAAAGTTCCATTTATGACAACCCTCTGTTGTCTGTCCTTTAACCAGTTTTCAATCCAGGTGCATTTTTCTTTATTTTGTACACCAACCTCGTAAAAAGATTGCGCACCCCTGTATTATGGGGTAGTTTTGCCTGGTCAATGACGGCATGCACCTTTTACATTCAGCCTGAAAAATTCAGGTGTAAACAGTCACAGTACATCTATTCATATCTGCTATCAGTGTACTCTGGGAAGCCAGTGCAATAAAAACTCATATGCATCTTCAAGGATGACACGTTCTAGAAATCTGTGACAATATGAATAAAGTAAAGTGTAACACTTCTTTTTGTTTCTTCTGACATATCTTAGTAACATGATATGCAAGCACAGATAAGAAAAACCCCGATATAACGTTTTCATAGGTACAAAAGCGTCTCACAAGAATCATGGCTAAACAGACGTATAGCGCCATTTGCTTGGCCACGCAGGTGGAAACTATCCCTGGCAGCGACGGCATTTGATAATCGGGAAGTGCAGGAGTAGGGCACTACATAAGGAGGTGTCCTCCAAAAAAGAGAAAAAGTCCATGATGTACACTGGATGCGACAGACTTCTGCATGATTTGAGCAGATACTGGGCCACGCCGTTCTTGTTTGTATGGGAAATCAGTAAACAATAATGATGTTCTCATTCATATATTTTTTTCTAATAAGTTTTAATCATTGTTTTATATTTTTATTATTTGATTTTTCCTCAGCGCCGCCCCCATATGTTTGTTGCCTTTTTCTCAATTATAGTTAGCAAACATGGTAACTTCGGGAGTACCGCTCACTACAGACTACACTTTCCGTGCGTCTTTACTGAAGAACTTGGAATTAAATGAGTATTATTTTATTAGATCTAGTTTTTGTGGAAAACCAGAACACGATATAGATATATATCTATATATATAGATATATATCTATATATATATATATAGATATATATCTATATAAATATATCTATATCTATATCAATATATCTACACACACACACACACACACACACACACACACACACACACACACACACACACACACACACACACACACACACACACACTTTAATTTGCTTTAGGAATGTGAAGCAACATGGCGTTAACTAGACCTTTCTTTTCATATTGTGAAAAGGACAAGGTAATCTCTAGCACATTACTTGTAAAATTCCAATTTGTCTCCATGGGTAAGGGGTAAAGACCAAGCCATGGCTGCATAGGAAACTATGGCGACACCAACATGAAGGTAGAAAGCTCCCTTGCTCTTTATCTTTTCCTCTGATACAATATACACACCAGCTTTCCAATATTGTAAGTGCAAACTAGACGAGGCCATCAAGGTGAACTAACACCATCACTTAAAAGGAATCAATTAAACACATATAAAAGGCTAATACAGCTCAACCCCGTTATAATGCGATCCGTTACAACGCGAATCCGCTTATAACGCGATGCAAGTGTGGCTCCTAATTTTCGTATTTATGAATACTTTACAACACGATTATTGGTATCTTAATACTTTATTGTACAATACATACAATTGTACATTATTTCTAACGCAATCCGCTTACAGCGCGATGTGATTCTTTGGACCCCAAGCACAGCGTTATAATGGGGTTGAGCTGTAGTATCACATTTTACTAATTATACCTAAATGGGGTAAGAATTGTACAGTGATTCCAAAGTTGCTGTGATTTCATTAATAGTCTCTGGATTCAGATCAGCTGGAATCAACAGTGAAGGACGTGTTCAGAAAAAAAAAGACAAAAATGTGACTTTGAGCTGAGCAGTGTGCAGAATTACTATCAAAAGGCTAAAAATAAGGGTCCAACAGGACGGTCCATGCAGACCTAGTTGTCTACCAGCCCATAAAAGAATGAGGTACTCACACCACAGGAAATACTTTAGGAAAGACCACGCTTGCTTCTGCTAAATACTCGTACAGGATACGTTGATCAAACTCATCTGTAGTGTATTTTACCAATGTAGCCTGCGGGGTCAAACAGAAAACATTCAACTGCAATACCCCTGCACATTTTCCCCCAACCGCTGTTCAAACCATTACATTCCCAAAATACTTTGGTTTATTATTGGAGGTTCCTCTGTTTTCATATATGTGATATTATGTGGGCAGGACCACTAGAAGGGCTGCATGGGCTTGAGAAACTAGTCTAGTCATTGGTGTGCCACCACTGGGTAGGTCTCTGAATTTTTTGCTGTTGCTATTTTTGCCATAATAAAGCTGAAGATATAAACGTGCAGTGCTGTGACTAACTATACTGTTACTACTTGGATCGCAGATGTGGTGAGCGGTCAGACAAACATCAAAAAAATACTTTGCTCATTACAACAGAAACTATTTGCAAGAAAAAGTGAGTGCCATTTTCTTCTCCCCGCCTCCCCCCCCTATATTATGTTGGTAATACACAAACATTGAATACCACAAGTGGGGATTATCTGATAAATCAGTGGGTGCCAGTATTACTATTTTCAGGGGAGGAAAGTAGCTTCCTTACAAGAACAGTGAGCAGCAGAGCTTGGGTTTTAGGATCAGTGAGGACCTCCTCATCCAAAAGGACATTTGACTCAGACACCGACACTTTTCGCAGGTGAGGATGTTGTTGGGGAGATGATATTCTTGGTGTGTCTTTGGGGGAAAATAAAATAAAAAATAACAGTATTAGACAAACAATGCAACCCATCTTTTAATATAGTATTGGCTACTTCCTATGAATGGAACCTGCCCCAACACAGTGAGAGTATCAAACCGCACTCTCAAACACTGATAGCTTTTAAAGTACAGGCAGTCCTCGGTTATCTGACACAATGCGTTACTCAAAATAGCGTTGGATAGTGCGAAACACGTTTTCCCATAGGAACACTGTTTAAATGAAAGGTTCCGTTCCTAAAGGCATTTTTAATGCTAAAATACACAAAATATTTTACGCAGACAATAAGATATGCAGCACACACAAATTATATAGTGTATATACTGTATTTTATATATAATATAACATAATATATAATATAATATAAAAATATAATATATTATATAGTATAATATAACATAATATATATTATATACACAAACAACTTTGCAATGCGCCGTAAGAGCGTTGGATAAGATGTTTTGGCGTTGTAAAACTGAATATAGGTATGCATTGCATAGCGTTGGATAAGCCATTCATTGAAAAGCGAAGCGTTGTAAAACGAGGACTGCCTGTATAACTAAAATCTGCAGTTTGACGAGTCCAAAGAAATAGTTATTGTAAAATTTGGATAACATTTGAAGAGGTCACTTTGAGAACAGTAAACTGCCGACATACTCAAGTTTGATGAAAAGTAATTTTTTTCTAACAGGTAGTGAAATTGCAAGCTTGTGTTTCACGCACAGGCTTTTCTCCCAGTAGGACTCGAAGCGCTTCACAATTACAGTATAGTGTGCGGTATAATGCACATCATTTTAGACAGTCCCTGCCCAGATGAGATTTCACTGTTTGGTGCCTGAGGTACAGGGAGATAAAGTGACTTGCTCCAGGTCACAAGGAGCCGACACTGGGATTTGAACCCAGTTCTCTTGATTCACTTTCAGTATCATTGTTTACAGAGTCTGTTTTTACTCACTAAGCCGCTCCTTCTCCACTCCATAACCCAAATTCATATACTTTTTAAACTTTATATACTCCATGAAGAAGTTTCATAACAAGTGCGAATTTTTTGGGTGGTGTGATATTAAATGAAAAGCACAAGGAAGCAGGTTATGAGTAGAAAATGTTAACATTCCATTATTTCGCATAATAAATATAATGAATTATATGCATTACTTTACCCAGGCTCTTATTCAATACACTGTGAAGCAGCTTAGCTGTGATTGGAGTGGAATCCCATCTTCATCACTGGGAAGCAGCTTCACTGTATATTACATTTTTGGGACATTTAAGGTTATACCACGTTATAAAATCAGGGGGCTACCTCTAAAAAAAAAACTAAAAAAAAACTTATCCCCCCCCCCCCCCAAGAATTACATGTGTTTGCAGGCAATTGTGAGCAATCACATAATAAACTGTAGACTATATACCCACCCATTTCATAATCATTCTCTGCGACTCTTCTCATCTTCGGAGGAGTAGTGATGCCAGACTCTATTTCCTGTCTTTTAGGAGCCTTAGTGTCAGATATTAAGTGGTCAAAGCTTTTCCGTGTACCTGAGGAACAAAAAACAAGAACGGCCCAAGTAATAGTTTACCATATAAGAACAGAGAAAAAATTAGCTACATGGATAATAAATATAAAATTATTTGTGTAATCTTTAGATATTGCAAGAGAGACCCGCCCTGTAAAAACATCCTGGAAAAGAAAGATATATATACACACACGGTTGCTAATAGGGGGTTTGGGGGGGGGGGGGGGGAAGAGAAATTAGGAAGATTCTTAAATTTGTATTAATGATACTAGTATACTTCTCTCATCAAGCCCAATATCTGGATGATCTTTTGAATTATAGATGTGCTCTAGCAAATATATCAGTTTTAATATTTTTGGCTAGGTGATACAGTATGTCAGAATGTCACTACGTGTGAGATGTCAATGGCCGACCAACCTAAAAGCTTCTTAGTGTTAGCTTGTGAGGGTTGCCCCATATCCAGACTCATAGACTTCCTGGTCCGGGGGCTGACCTGCCCCACTGTAGGGTAACTTGCAGCCAGATGCATCCCAGACCCTTTTGGAGAGGACCATGGCTGGTTCTCCTTCAATGTTCTGAAAACATAAAAAAATACTATCAGCATATAAAGCTGTTCATGCGATGTGTTATGTACACAAAGTATATGACAACTTAGTATGCCAGATAACAGTTTACATAAATATTTATTGAACTAGATCAGTGATGCCCAACAGGGGATCGCCCCAAAACATATGAAATGGCAGATTACAGGCAGTATAGTGGGTTCCTGAGCCTGTGCACTTAAGGCCCCAAACTGCACCTCCGTGTGTGCAGACGCATGGGTGTTATAGCTGTAAATTACAGCAGGAGCTTCCAATATCAACCCGCACCGATTTGCATCCACAGCAGGAAGGCATTGTGGGATGTGACTTTGAAAGCTCCCGCACTAATTGACAGCTAAGCCACGCTGTGTGCGCACACTGAGGTGCAGTTTGGGGCCTTATTAGGCGTGTGTTCCCCCCACGAGCACAGGATATTGCCTGAGATCGGTCAAACTGTTTAGTTAGCAATTGTCCGACGAGTAGGCAGTAAGGTTTATTAATAAGTGGTTCATGTAACAAATATTTTATAGCAAGGGGTGCACAATATAAAAAAGGTTGGCAACCACTGACCTATATAAACACACACAATGTAGCACATTAGGCATATGTATGTTTCCAGAAATTTAAAAACACTAATTTATAAAGAGAAAAGTAGATCAATAATGTACCACTTGGCAATAGCTATAGATATGGATCTGTGAACTTGAGAAGAAGTCCTACAATGTACAGTGCTACCTACAAAATAACCTGCACAAATAATTTCAGTACAATAGAGCAAAGCAAGCTTTGCAGCAAAATAAAATAGTAAATAGCGAAATGTTCAGAAACCT
This sequence comes from Ascaphus truei, assembly GCF_040206685.1. Taxonomy (NCBI): domain Eukaryota; kingdom Metazoa; phylum Chordata; class Amphibia; order Anura; family Ascaphidae; genus Ascaphus; species Ascaphus truei. Next base: position 211,941,968 of record NC_134485.1, on the reverse strand, counting down.
GCAGCTGGGGTCGCTACGGTGCATTGAATATGTATCCATAGGCACATTTTCCATTGAAACATCTGTCAGCAAGAGGGATTTTCTGTGCTTCAGACTGCAGCGGCTCCTCACCTCTTCGGACACAGTGAGCAAAGCTAGAAAACAGAAAAAACAAGTTAGAATCGCATGCAGTCCAACACAAATGTGCTAATCCTACTGACACCAAGCACAGAATGAAGCACTAAAGCTGCTATTTTAACTCATGGCTAAAAGCCATGGTTTAACAGACAGGAGTACAAGTAAACAGCAGTATGGATTATCTGATGACGTGACCGTCGCAAAGGTGAATTCACTCTTAGAAGCATTTGCTAAAAATCTAAATGAGGCTTCTCCATGGCTACCTCAAACGCTGTACCAACATCCATTTCTTCTCTCTTCTCCCTTAAGGCTATGACCCCAGTCCTCCCTGCTGCACGCTGTGCAGAGACTACAGCCGCGATCGGCGGTCTGTAGGGGAGATTTAGGGAGAGTGCGGGGGCGGGGCATGGCTAAGACCCTGCCATTGGCTGCCCATGGCCACGTGACAGTGTTGCGGGAAGACAAAATTCTTGTCTTCCCTGCCAGCGTACATATCACGGCGCTTTGCACACCCACACAGCCACAGGTACCTGCTCCTTAGAGGGCTTTGCTGTGGTGTGTGGCGTGCACGCCGCCGTGACCACCTGGGACTCAGCCTTATGTTCTTTCAAACAAAGCGCAGCATGTGGAGCAGTGACGTTACTATGCTGGTGCTTATGATAGAGAGAAGGAAAATGTCAGAAGAAACCATCTTAAATGACATTATTTTTCTGGGGGAGGTTGTTAGTGATTTTACGTAATTACTACCTACAGTAGTAGTAATCAAGAATCCCATTTCTAGTTCAGTTCACACAGATCTCACACTCCGTTAAAGATACAAATAAGGATTAAAAGGATATAGAATCCTTTTTATCTTTAAGCTGAGTTCAGGGTGGATGCTACGTGACGTGCGCGCGCACATCCGTCACAATTTTGGGTTGTTCGGTGGGAGTTTTCAAACCGAAAAATCCACCGGCGGCAAAGTATAGCGTTGACGCTGCTACATTTTGCCGCTACAACCCAAAATGCATATTTCGGACTATAGTCGCGTCTCGTGAGCTGGTTCGGCGAACCAGCTCCGTGACACGTTCGCCACGCCCCCAAACACCGCGAGCCAACTCCTGCAGCTAAGTCACAGATCGCTGAGCTGCGGGAGCACGTGGCGGAGGCGCGCATGGACGCTCGCGGCCGTAGCATCCACCCAGAACTCAGCCTTAGTCAGGTGCAAAAATAAAACCAATCATTATTAGGCCAAGTGCAAGAATGTAACATCATATTTTTTCCAAACACATCAGCTTTTCCTTACCTGCCAAGTAAGCAACACTTTGGGTGTTCACCTCAAATTTATCACAATTCCTGTGTTTGTTTACAAGTGCCAACAGTGTGTGAAGGATTCGTATTGTCCTTGCCACTGTGGTTGGAGATGGGTGCCGATAACCTAAGAAATTCAAACGCATTAGGTGTTAGAACCATGTACTTTCTTTTGAAAGGCAAACTGTAAAAACAGTGATAGATTTCATGATCGATATAGATATACAGCTCTTTTCTACATAAAAAACATTTACATCTATGCAATACTAACCAATCTAAAACACAATCAAAACCACTATAAACTGCTCAGTTTCTTTGATGGCTTCACATGTTTCAGAGGCCTATATAGGCAGCAATGTTCTATTCCACTTATTTTTGAACATGCAATCTTTACACAAACCTTTTACTGAGAGACTTGCTGCATGTCTGATATTAACTTGTGTTGGCTTGCTGCCATTTCTGCTCCGAATTAATGCTGAAGGAGAATATTGATTAATAGTGTTTTATATGATACAGAGGGTCTTATTCCCAATAGAAGCCCCTAAGGATAGAGTAACACCATCTTCTGCCATAGATCATCTTTTCTTTCACATATTTACTTGTGCACTGGATTTACTTTAAGTACAGAAATATTAGCGCAAAAAAAGAAGAAATGGTTTAACAGCCAGTACAAGTAAACAGCTGTATGAATTATCTGAAGAAAGGTCCACTAGGCCTAAAATGTTCTTTTGCATTTTCAAAATTCTGCTATACTGAAGTTGTGAGGACACTGTGTGTGCACCACACTTCTGATGCATTTTGCAATAAACAATCTAATGTTACCATATGATCTCACCTTTCAGCAAGTGTCCAACTAGTGCAAAGTTAAAGTTAGAGTTGAAATTAAGCCCAACGAAATGGTCCATTTGTTTACAATGCCATTCCTCCAAAGGATTTCGGATTTCCATGAATACGTCTTCTGGACTCTTATATATTAAAAAAAAAAAAAATTGTTAACGCTGTCAGCCATTTTTGAGGATTTAAGTCGAACAAAAGTAAAAACACACGTAAATGAAAAAAACAACGCAACCAAGATAAAAAAAAAAACGCCATAGACCATAAGCTTCATGAGCAAAATGTTCTCCTTGTACCAAATGCTAAAGTACACAAATGCTGTGATATAGAAGACTGAAAATATTTGTCGGAAATACAAAGGAAAAAAAGTTAAAAAGATTTATCAAAAGGTATTCCTAGTTAAAGACTTGAAGTCTATCAAAGGCATATTTTGAACATGGATTGCTCTCAAAGGGGCTTCATCTATGGTGTTATACAATTACAAGCCAGGAGAACACGGCATCAAGTCATAAAAAAAAGGTTACATCGAGAAGCAGGGTGGCAAAAAACATTGCAACTGCAGTGAAGTCCTTGAATGCCTTTTAGCATCAATAATGGTTCACCTGGTGCATAACTACACCCTTGCCGTTTAGTAAATACAGTACCTATGGCTTTAAAAGGTGCCCGTCTCTACATGTATTGAATACAGCACAATGGGTCCAATTTATCAAGTTGCGTTTAAGCCATAAGACGCATTAGGAGCTGTAAGGCATCTTACAGCCCATTTAGTAAATATGCTCCAATAAAGAATGTTGAAACAAGATAAATATTGTCGCGTTTGGATAGTCAATGACCGTTCACCTACCTTGTCATTGAACACTCGAAGGCTGTCTAATGTGTGCAGATTTTGCTCAAGAAGAGCTGTACCTGCTGAATACAGATTAATTTCATCCAGTTGCAGCACTGCCATAGCCACCCAAAAGAGAGCTTTGTGCATAGGAGATTCCTAGAAAAAAAATGTAGCATCCATAACAGAATTATGAGTTATTTTATAACAGTTATGAATTTGCAAATGATCTCTGGTTTATAAATCAATTGCAAAGAATTGCTCTTTGGCTGACTGCAATATGTGACTACCGTATACAGATCTAAAAAAGTGCTCATCGGACTATACTCAATAAATGCACAAAAGTTACTGAAGCATTGAAATTAGCATATTAATCTTTTGGAAGTTGCGTGTGGCAAGTTTCATACAACAAGATTTTCAATTGTATACTATAAATGAGGATTAACCTAAAAACATTGCATGCTGCTTGTGTTCAGGAAACTCTTACCTTATTAAGGAGAGGCTGCAGTTTGGTTAGTGCTATCACTGTGGCTTCTATTAAAACTTGGCTGTTGTAATTATCGGGGCCTTTCAAACAGCTCTCAAGTCCCTGGTTAAAAAGAGATTTGTTAAAGAGCAGTAAAAGAAAATGGACAGTTCTTTTCTGTGTTTTTATGAGACAAGCTCTCCAGCCTTACAGTGCCCTTGTACTTTTCCAAAAACATAAGCGCTGGCTTGTGCGGTTTTTGGAACTGATAACCGTTCCCGAGGCTTTTCTTTTTAGATATCTCAGATCGGAGGGAAAAGAATAAAATAGCGGGCTTCCCGCAGTATGTTATTTTGCAATGTGTGTGCTTATACACATTAATCGCCAATTAAATACTTTCAAAGTGGAGAGCGGCTCAGTAGGTAACGACAGTGACTCTAAACAATGAGGGAGAACCTGGTATCTCCTCTGGACAGGGACTGTTTCTGTAACAATCTTATGTGTTGTGTACGGCGCTATATTGCACCTCGTAGTGCGGCTATAATAGAGGGAGAGGACAGGGGAATCACCCGACATGCCTCTCTGCAAAGATAAGAAGGTGAGCGCCACGGATTTGTCTCGTTTTGGAGACACACAGCCCGAGACCCCAGTGAAAAATCAAGATGGCGGCGCGGAGGGCGGATGGGAGCACGCATCACTGAGCCCTGAGAAGGAGCAGGATGAGGAAGGCAGAGCTGCAACAATAACGAGGCAGGATTTAAAGGAAATGTTTCAAGACATGCAGTCTGTGTTCCAGTCTGCTTTGGATAATGCAGTAATTTAAATCTGAAATATCTGCCCTGTCTAAAAACTACGGATCTGGAATCTAAAATGGATGCCTCCCTGCAAAACCAAGTGAATACAGACGCTGGAGTCCTGAGGCTCAACGAGGAGGTAAGAGTCATAAGAGACAATCTGGACGCTTTTGAAAATAGGGAGCACAGGCAAAATTTGCGAATCCGCCACTTCCCAGAGTCAGACTGCGGAGGCACTGCAGCCATATCTTAAAAGGCTGTTTCTCTCAATTGACCCCCAACTAGAAGACAGCGAACTGTTAATTGACAGAGCTCACCGTGCGCTGGGTCCAAGATTTGACGACCCTAAAAGAAGCAGGGATGCGGTGCAGCGGCTTCATCAATACGCAGCTAAAGACAAGATAATAAAGGGAAGCAGAAACAGGGGTTCAATCGACTTCGATAACTCCCCCATCCAGATCTCCCAGGATTTGTCAAGGATAACTATAGACAGGCGAAGAGGATTACGACCGGTAACATCGATTTTACAAGAAAAGGGAATTCGCTAATCGGGGGGGCCTTTCCGTTCCGCCATATTGTCAACCAGGGAGGACGGCAGGCCTTGCTTCGTTATCCGGAGGAGTCTTCAACTTTTCTCTTGGCACTGGGTCTGGAGCCCAGGAGCAGAACGGATCAACAAGGCCAATCCCAGAAAAATAGCTTGGATGAGAGGTCAGCTGAGGGAATGATTACCCGAAGAGCAAATAAGTAAGACTGGCCGAGCACCCAAGATGTTCCAGGCGTGATTTTTTATTTGCCGGTCACCAAACCCTGGAAGGATCCATCGGAGCCCACGAGGGTCTATCAGACTGATGAGCCTACAATTCAGGGTCCTCTAAGAAGCCTAAGTTGGAGGTTTTTTTGTTGTTGTCTTGTTTCTCTATCTTCTTGATTTATAGGTCCGGTCATCGAAATTATTTGTCTATTTTCTGGGCAATAAGACTCTCTCTACGGAGGAGAGAGGACCCTCTGAGTATAGAAGAGACTAAGATCTATTTGGATCAGGGGAAATAACTGTGTCCGGAAACATATTCAATGACTATGGTGTCAAGTAAAGTAAAGTAAAACAAAGGTACAGTTCAGACGTGGAGACTTCGTAGTGGCGGTATTTGGGGGCGAATAAGGAGTCTAACATGTCTGATGTTAGGGCGATTGCAGTAGGGCCATGTGCCCGTCAGGCCAATCCATGTTTGAACTGGCCACAAACCGAGATAAGTGGCTGGTTCCACTCATCTTATTTTTCAAGTAAATGTTAGTTTTTTTTGTTCTCCAAGTTTCCGATTTGGGAAAATCCCCCCCCCCCCCCATACTCCACTTTTCCTTGTTCAGTTCAGTTCCTTCTTTGTTTTTCACAACCATCCAGATTTTGGGAGCATAACTTTCACAATAGAGAGTTCCGCTATACTGTAAATGACTAGTCAAACGCTATTGAAGGTAGTTTCTATGAATGTTCAGGGCCTGAATATTAATGGTAAACGTAAATTGTCCCTAAAAGAATTTAGGAGTCTGAAAGCAGATATTTTACACTTTCGACACTCAGGATCCCCCAAACACTTTAAGCGGGATGTATCCTATAGCACCCTACTCTACTTTTACAATCAAAAGAGGAGGGGTAGCGATTTTGATAAAACATGGTATCCCGTTCCAGATATTGGATTAAGAGAGACCAAGAAGGGAGATCCCTTGTGGTCCATGGTCTACATATCACCCTAGCGAATATATATGCACCTAATAAAGGACAATTTTTTTTTTTTTTTTTTTTTTTTTTTTTTTTTTTAAAGGAAACCCTTGAGTCTTTCAGGGACATCTGAGAACAGGCAATACTTTTAGGAGGTGATTTTAATGTGGTCCCAGACCCAGATATGGATAAATCCACTCATCTGGGACAGTCACACTCTCCAATGATTTACATAGTGTATCAAAGAAATTTAGACTGTTAAAGAATGCGGTCTCTTCGATGCCTGGCGCCACTCACATAAAGGTCAGAGATTATTCTTTCTTCTCAATTCCACACGACTCCTATTATAGAATTGATAACATATTTGTAACCCCTAATATTTCGGAAGTGCAGGTTCTATTATTTGGTCAGATCACGCTCCTGTAACGATTTCATTTGACCCCCCATTTGCCAAGATTCAAACATTCCATTGGAGAATGAACGCTTCATTACTAAATTACCCGGAAATTAGCGACTCTCTCAAAACCAATCTACAGATAAATAATGGGTCAGTACAGTAGAATTGACATATGGGAGGTGCATAAGGCCACAATTAGAGGACAGCTTATTTCAATTGCATCCTATAGAAAGAGAATAAAAATGGAAAAACAATATTTAATTGAAAAAATTGTAACATTGGAAAGTTCACACAAAAAAAAAACCCGTTGAGGAAAATCTATAATAAGGAGCCTGGAAAGGGAGGAGCTTAAGAGATTGCAATTGGAAGATGTAGAGAAGGCCTTTAAATGGACCAAGCAGACATATTATGATAAGGGGGATAAGGCAGATCGTTTACTGGCAAATAAACTCAGAGGGATCAGGGATAGAGCTTCGGTCCCTGCTATTAGATAAAAAGAGGGGGAGTTACATACAATCCCTCCAAGATTGCAGAGGATTGTGATAAATTTTATGCAGACATTTATGATCTAGATAATTCAACCCCGAATGCAAAAATCCCAGGCTCGATCCATATTGAGAATTATTTGAGAGATTGCAATCTCCCAAAATTTACAGAGGAGGTTCATAAAATGTTAAATGCAAAAATATTTCAGATCGAGTATGGGAGGGTGGTTAGTTCTTTGAAGCACTCAAAGGCCCCTGGCCCAGATGGTTTTTCAAATTGTATTGTAATTTTTTTTATAGGAATTCTAGGGCTCTCTCTGCTGGATTTATTTAATGATTCTGTCAGCGGAAAACAAATCCCCTCACAAATGACGAAGGCTAATATAGTGGTGATCCCTAAAGAGGGTAAGGATCCTCTATGTTGTGGTAGCTACAGACCAATCTCACTTCTTAATACGGATCTGAAAATCTATAGTAAAATGTTGGCAAATAGGTTGAATCCAATTATTCCTAGATTAATACATTCCGATCAGGTGGGTTTTGTGAGTGAACGTCAGGCGTCTGATAATACAAGGAAAATTATTAATATTTAGAACAGATACACAAGTCTAAATTGAAAGCGGTGTTGCCGAGTTTGGATGCGGATAAGGCGTTCGATAGGATAAGGTGGGACTTTCTGAATAAAACACTAGAAGCATTCGGATTCTCCAGGGTTTTTCTACAGGGAGTACGGGCCCTCTATCAGTCGCCGACAGCCACTTTGAAGAGGCCTCCAGAGGGGGGGAATTTGATAACAATTTAGAAGGGTACGAGACAGGGGTGCCCACTCTCTCCTATTCTTTTTGTTTTAATAATTGAGCCTCTTGCAGCCACCATAAGAGCCTCTCCAAATATACAAGGGATCAAAATAAAAGATGAATACTATAAATTGTCACTATTCCCAGATGATATTTTTATTATAATTAACCCATTGACATCCCCCCCGAACGTACAATCTTCCCTTCAGAGATTTGGTGAACTATCTGGGTATAAAGTTAATATGGGAAAGTCGGAAGCTTTAAATTGGACTAACTGAAAAGGAGGTTGAGGTCCTTAAATGGCATTTTGATTATAAATGGAAAAAGACCCACCTGAAATATTTGGATAACTATTTATCTAGGGACTATAACAAATATAATTATCCAGATCTTTTTTCAAAAATAAAAAAAGATTTGCAAATGTGGAACTTTCATTGTATCTCCTGACTAGGGTGTATTACAGCGGTAAAGATGAATAGCCTCCCTAGTCTACTGTATTATTTTCAGACATTACCAATCTCTATCACATATACAATTATAAAAGATATTCAAAACTTTGGCAGATGGCCAAAAAGAAATATAGGGTTCTGTGGACTCCATCTAGGCTCATACCCCTGTTTGGTAACCCGGGGTTTCTCCCAGGGTTTCGGGGACAGAGTTTTGAAATTTGGAGGCAAAGAGGGATTCTGGAGGCGGGAGACTTGATAGAAAAGGACAAGTTAAGGTTGTTTGAGGAGTTCATGAGAAAGTATGGCCTCCCCCAAACTGAGCTGTGTAGGTATATGCAGGTTCGTCATTTTGTGTGTCAGAGTTTTTATGGGGAAGAATTTCCTAATTTCACTCGATTTGGAGATGTATGTAAAACAAAAAAATATCAAAGAGGGTTGATATCGTTTTTTTATCTGGGTATAACCCCCCAAAACAGGATATCCCAGATCACAAATATATGACCAGTGGGCCCTGGATTTTCAGATTGAAATAACGAGGGAGGACTGGGAATATATCTGGGGAAAGCGGGTAAAACCTCCATTTGTACGGTAACAAAAGAATATTTATAAAATTCTGTTACGCTGGTATTACACCATTAAAACAAATGTTCCCGACCTCGGATAGATGTTGGAGGGGATGTGGACAATTAGGAGATCTGTCAAATATTTGGTGGTATTGTCCAGTAATGCAGATATATTGGATAACAGTTTTGAAATTGATAAGACGTAACGGAGATTGAGATTCCAATTTTAATTATTTTGGTTAAAACCTATGGAAGACATGAACCACTATACACTTAAGTCGAGCCTGCATATCCCAACGGCAGCTAATGTGCTGTAGCAGCAGCGTGGGGGGAAAAAAAAAAACACTCCCACCCCCCAGAAGAGGTGTTATTAGAAGGGTTAATGATGTCCAACTAATGGAGAAACTCACCTCGTTTCTGACCCATACTACTGAGAAGTATGCTAGGTTCTGGGATCCCTGGGATGTTGGATAGGGGTGTCCCCCCGGAGGAAGAGAGGGTCTGGGAGCGCTTTGTGCGGAATGTACTGTCTATAAGATATTGTATAATATGTGATTGTTGATGCTTGTAAAGAACTTTGATACAAAATTGTTGTCCCCCCCATCCCTTTTTCTTTTCTGTATCCTCTTCCCCTCCCATATATGTTTGAAAAAATGTAATAAAATATAAGTTTACAAAAGATTTTTTTTATCTTCAATAAAAACCAAGAAGAATGAACAACAGGATGTGGTGTATATATATGTGTGTATATATATATGTATATATGTAATATATGTATATATATATATATATATATATATATATATATATATTTACGATTGCTTCAATTTGTGGAGGAACTGCAGATTTAATACCCAATTTCAGCCACAACTTTATCTACAAAAGCAGTACCATGCCAAAGTAAATAAACTGACAGAAGTACATAAACAGCCTTCAGTCATTCAGCTAAGGAAGGGTGCAGGATCTTGGAGGGTACCTTGCTAAGAATTCGTATGATCTGTTTTATCTGTCCATGCGAAACACGTTTGCTGATGCAGCCAAATACAACAAGAGCTCTTGGTTGAAGGGACGGATTGTACTGGAATGCAAACCTGGTCAGAAAAAAAAAATTATTTTATATGGAAATTAACAAAAGTGACTAACATGAAATGAGAATCAGAAGATATGGCACATGTTGTAGTCAAAACATACTTTTGAGCTAGTTCGGTCCACTGGTCCAGCCACTTGCAACTTGGGATATCTCTCATGCATGCCTAGCAGTAGATGAAGACAAGTTGTCAAAATGTCACTTTTCACAAGACATAATACAGGGAAGAATAATTCAAGGGAAGCAGAGTGTAGCTCCATAACACATCAAGTTAAACATTGGGAGAAAGGTTTCCCTGCTCTGAAGATCATACAACCTAACTTCATCTACTATGTTACTTTGTTAGTGAATTTAGCAGGCTGTCATTAGCAAATAACTTGCATTCACTTGAATGGCTATTAACGACTTGGTAATGACCATCCCGCTTTAGTGAATAGACCACAACATTTAAACAAGCAACCCTGTATAGAACACACACGAAGAGAGCAGAAATAATTTCCTTTACCTCCATAATCTCCAGTAGGGCTTCTGTAACTGTCTCCAATGAGGTCAAAGCAAAAGTTTCCCTCTCGTAGGAGCCAGGTGAGAAGGACCTGTCCCGGTAACTGGATCGGAAAGCTATTACAGCCGCAGACTTCACTTTGCTGATTCCAAACAGCAAGTAGAACTTGGGGAGTGAGAATTCAGTCAAACTGAGTCTAAGAACTTGTTTTGTCTCCTCTGTAGAAAGCAAAAAATGACATCAATTACATGGGTGGTACAATACAGTTTAAAAAAGGAAAAAAACACCTGTGTAAATGTCGCTCTAGTTTTGCACATAGGTCAGCTTTAGGCTGCGTCCATAGAGGGGCAGACCGCGCGGACGCGTCTGCACGCGGAGCGATCAGACACCTTAAGGCAGTGATCTCGTCTATACAGCATGCGGGCACGGGAAATCAGTCAAAATTGATTTCTCGCGCAATAGAGCGGTTACGTGAGTGGTCGTGACGTCAGTGGCCCGCCCATAGATACGCCCCTGGACGGTGCGCGTATTAAGGCCAGCGAAACCACCCGCTTTCCCTCAGCCTCCACACGACTGCATTGTCTATGGATGCAGCCTTAGTTGGTGCTTAAGAGCATTTGCTTTACATTTATTCTGTAGACATCAATAGCATATTCTTAAACACCGTTACTATGGTATTCGTTGTAGTTAAAAAAAGTAGAAATGCCACAAAGCACATTAGAGTACAAAGTCACAATAAGTTTCCATGAAGTATGGGCAAGTACTGTACATCAGGCTGGTATATGTCAAATGGAATATGGACTGACATTACCACTGGACAAGCATAAAGGTTAATAAAAGGCATGCAAATCAAACAAGGGGGCAGGCCCATATACCAAATAATAATAATAATAAAAAAAAAGGTTTACTTATTTGTGTACTGCAATTTCCCCCACTTGGACCTGTAAAATGCAGTTTTGCTTTTCATACGCTTATCTTTTTGATGAATTATGGCATTGTAATTACTTTACCTTAAGAAAATGACAATTTGCCAGTAGATTCTAAGATCACAAAACTGATGATTAAAAACCTCCAAAGGTTTATTAAAAAAAAAAAGTCTGAATTTTTTAGTGAAAGCCCCAATCACGTACATGAAACTCTTTAAACATGTAACTGCAATGCGTTCACTTTGGCTGTAGGTGGATTCAGCCCTTTCGCAGCAACTCGTCTCTTAACAGCACCTACCACTGAAGTTCAGCTGTGAGCATGTGCACAAGGAGTGAATGATATTGATGACAAGCCCATGGGTGGAAGCTCGAAGAGACAGAGGACCTGTGGCCACTAACAAAGTGACAACGTGGAAGAGGTAGGGAAGATGGGCAGCCACGTCCAAGGAGTTGTTGAAGGACAGCATCAGCATGTAGCGGGCGAGGATGGCGATGTCATCCCACATCAAGTGCTGCTCCAGTGTAGGGGTCGGGGAGAGGCAGGTCTTGTCGATTATTTTACACATCCTTCCAATCACCTAAAGATAGCATAGTGTTGAAATGAAATACAAAAGCAAGATAAGTTATGTACTGTACCTTTTCAGCACCATGTAAGTACTTAAGTGTGTCACCAGAATTGTAATTTACTTTGAGACAAGAAATTAGTTTTGCTGTAATAGTCCCTTACTTTATAAGGAAATCATCAAGGCTACATAGACTTACTCATTAAATAAATATTTATAGATGTAGCACGTCACATCCCTACGCTCATCCAGGAGAACGTTAAAAAGCATCAACAAATTGAATAGAAAGAGTCTTTATTCTTATTAGATTTGTAATTTTTTTTCATACATTTGTATATGAAGAACAATGGCTTTGAGTGCATTAGAGGAGCATATCATACAGGCACTTAAGTGGCTTTTTATTAATTTATCTAAACAAAATGTTTAAAGAAATTAACAAAAAGCCACTGGAGTGCTTGTATTACATGGGCATCAGATACATATAACAACCAAGTTTTGGTTTAATAGAATGATGCACCTGTGGAAGATACTAAATGTCTTTAGCGTGCATCTTCTGCAGCTATTTTGAATTTATCAGTACACATTGGCATCAGATGTATTCATACAGTGCATATATGTCTAATCAGCGATTTTGATTATATTTAGATGTGTACAGAAAAGGGGCACCTTGCTTGAAACCAGTTTGACATTGCCTGATGCTAGAGCAACCGCCGTATCTGCCATAACTTCAGCCTTGATGGATCCCAATCCACCAGTGGCACTGGTTTTAATGAAACTGTCCAGAACAACATCAAGAAGATCCGTGATCTAGTTTAAAAAAAATAAAAAAACACACTCAAAACATTGACGCTGGTATTTTATTTCAGTGTACCAAGCCATCTATGAACTATTCCCTAATCGGCTCTATTCGAATACATAAATCCAAGTTATGAGTCCGCAAAAAATAAATGGCATTTTTTTTGTTATAAATTATTTTTTATTTGGAGCATTTCAATTAGACATAGCATTTCATTGAAGTAGTTACAATCACAGGTTACATGTAATACATATGATACATTGGATACTTTTGATAATGAAGCAATATGGTCGGTAGATCCTATTCAGATATAACGTGATCTTATTTCCTTTGTCTGAGCTTTTTGGCAGAGGGGCGGGAATATATGAGTCAGGCGGACCCATCTACCTGAACAAGCTCCTCACCCCTACCACATGCAGCACTTACCAGCTGAGATCAGACTCCAAAAGACTGTTCATGGTCCCAAGGCTCAAAGTATCCGGCCGTTCCTCCTTCTCTTACCGTGCACAACAAAACTGGAACAACCTACCGGAGACTCTCACATCCACCACCAGTCTAAATTCTTTCAAATCTAAGGCCGTCTCACATTTAAATCTGGTCTGTAACTTGCATACGCCTATAATATATATTTTCTTTAACTGTGCATGCAATGTCTTGTATATAATGTATACCCTGTTCACTTATATAACTATTTGTAACCATGTATTATTTGTCTTAACTCTGTGCCCAGGACATACTTCAAAACTAGAGGTAACTCTCAATGTATTACTTCCTGGTAAAACATTTTATAAATAAATAATCATTTACATACCAATTATCACACGTTTTGCAAATGACATACCTGTCCCAGACTGCCCCATATCTTAGCTTGAATGGAAGGATACATCTGCTTCTCATTTATTGTCATCGTTATGAGCTTGTCCAAGATGGCGCTAACACGCTGACGTTTAGCATCATCCGTGAGTTTACAGAATCGGACAAGATTTAGCAGCCAAGGTGTCATGTATTCCAGACATAGATGTTTCAATTCAATACCTGCAACACAGATTACGCAAAATAAAAGACACTACTTATATTAACGGAGAGAGCTTATTTATGGGTATTCAAATCACATTACAATGTGCTCAGCACACAACCAATTTAACTCTATTACACCTCTATTGGTTAAAAAAAAAAAAGTCTTGGCAAATAAGGGCTACAATTCCAATGAAATTGCACAGCTTGTACATGACTGCACCGAGAATTATGTACAACAAAGCTTCTTTCTACAGTTATAAAGCAAATGGGAAAATATTCTCTCGTGTGTCTCAAGAAAGCATTTACTTTAAGATTTGACCTGCCTGACGGTATACCAGAGAAAAAGCTTTGGAAAAGAAATTGTCCACATTGGAGGTGCAACAGGGGAGCTGTAGAACAATCTTCCTGACTTGTGAATTCTGGCATAGAGATGGCAACAAATATAAATGAATTGTTTATTCGCCATATACAATCAATTATTTGGCAGCTCTACAGTGGCAGTCAGAACAAGTCAGTCAACACTTACTAGTGAATTATCAAACACAAGGCAATTATACTTCACATTAGCAGGACTGCTCTTCATTACTCACTGGATTTGCTGAAGCCAGAAATGCACTCTTCCAAAAACTCTAGAGTGAGGTGTGGTTCATTAGCTGCCAGAGTCTTACTAATAGAGACTATAAAAAGTGTATTGTTAGCAGGGATACACAGACCCGAAGTCTCCAGTAACTGTCCTTCAATCTTTAAATTAAAGGTACATGTTAAGGCACACAGAAGGTTATAGGCAGCAGACCTGCAACAGAAAAAAAATGCAATAGATTTAACACAGTAATATATGTATAGATGTAAGAACATTTATAAAACAAAAAAAACTTAATCCTCTTTAAAATATGTCAACTTGAATAATGAGTCCGTTTGAAAACAGAATAAAAATAGATGACGGTAGACCAAGTTATTCTACAGTATCTAGTAGAAATGATTTAGCTAGGCCTAGATTACCTACCTAAAAAGTTATAAAGTTACAGTCACATCTAGAGCAGAACAATATAAAAGCACAATCCAGGTTTTATGCTTTAAGGGTCACACTTTGCTACTCTGTCAACTATATTAAAAAAAAAATATATATATATGGTAGAGCAGGTGATTCTTGACGTTGGTTACTAATCTAGTGTTAGAAAAACTTCCAACAGGTGGTGCTCCGAATGCTTGCTACACTGGTCTAGTAGATAAAAGATGGGCACAAATCTTCGTTAACAATATTGTGTGTGACCATCAGGCTGTAGTGTTGAAGTGTCTAGCTCTAGTGTTATATTCGTAGCAGTCAAACCTAGTAAATAAACATAATTAATTTAATTGTTTTACATATTTGTTGTGCAAGAAGGAAACCTGTCCAGAAAAGATATATACTGTAAAGAACACCAACACATTTCACTGTTCATTCTTGATTACATACTTTTTCCCCGCAAATTACTGAAGATCTATGACCCATTACTACCACATGTTTTGTACAATTCATAATGAATTTACATGCATCTTAAATTCATTTATAATCTCAATTATAGCATGCAAATTAAACCATTGGACCTCTCAATCACTCCTTTCCGTTATCTTTGATTTAAAAGAAACACTGGTTAATTACAAATAAATACTTTGATCAGAGTTACATTGCAGGCTAAAGCTTTGATTCTTAATGCACACCTCGAAGTAAACCATTAGAAAAACCAAAAGTATTTTCTACCGTAAACTTGGGTCTGAGCTTCCCAGGTTCAGTAATGCAATGTTAAGAAGTGTCCCAGGTACATCCTTTGGACGGATTTTAGTGTGTTGGGGAATGGAATCTGGCTGTGACAGTTCCCATCGAGTCCGTATGTGAATCATAGACTGGACAATGGCTTCACACTCCTGATGCATGAAAGTGAGGGGGGTTCCTTGGTTGACAATGGCTAATGTGAACTGGTTTTCCTCCACCTGACAGATCTCCTCTATCTCAGATGCGTAGTAAATGTCATTGAGAAAGACAGACTGTCCCAGGACACGTGTTCTCTCTGCTGACGTCACTTGAACAGCTGTAGAACCCACCTAGAACAAAAAGTGTATGTTCTGTTACAATTGAGAACTACAGTTCATGAGTGTCAGGATGCACAGCATTACAGGAAACTATCGGTTCAAGAAAAATATTTTCTCTCTATGGGTAATTCTACAATTAGTCCTATTTAATGGGGATCTTATAATTAGGGTCATTTTACATTGGGTACTTCTATTGATCTATTCCCCCCGCGATTTAGACTGACATGCAAGTGCTGTAAATAGAATTGTTGCTATGAAAGTATAGTATGAAAAAGAAAATGAATCCACTTACTTTTAAAGACACCTTTGTATCTTTGTGGGCCAGTTTGAGAGCATTATGGAACAACTTTAGGTCTTCTTCCAAAGCCAAGGTGGCAGCTGGAAGTTTTTGCTGATCATGTTCAATGTGCTCTGCCAATTTTCCAGATGGATCAATAAAAATGAGCCTCTTGCTGCCTTTCAAGCCAGTTAGCAGTCTCTCGTGGTACTTCGTATATTCCCTGACCCAAGAGTTACAGTTGTAGATATAAACCGCTGTCACATTTTCATAAGCAAAGCCAGGGAAAACCACAAACCACTTGGAAAGGAAGTCTGTCTTGAAGCGATTGCTGGGCCCAGCGTGTGTGAGATCTACCACTATCTCATATGGCTTGGCGTAGTATGGCTTTAGAGTCAGTAAGACATGGTATATCAGTAAGTCACCATTGATCTGGCCAGTCTTGAACCTTGAGGCAAGAAAAAGAAAAACATTTGAAATATATATTATGGCGAATTAATCTTAGTGCAGTAATGTTCTGAGCATGTTGTTCACAAAAAGGACCAATGGAAGACCAACTGAAACTTTAAAACTGAAACGTTAAGAGTGAGAAACGCATTAATAACATAATAACAGACAATGTTAAAGGTCACACAGAACCACGTGTTTTATAGGTTAAAAACAGGCAAGTAATTTCTTTAAAAAAATAATAATTTATGAAAGTAAACATGGTGGCCTGACGCAGAGAGTATGTTTTAGTCGTCTTATCTTTGCATTATGTCCTCATTTCTTATTGACCCATAAACATTATACAGGTCTTTATAAATCACATTACCTCATCTCGGGGGTGGAGCAAAGGAGTTACCGTCACAATCCTTTAAGCAAACTTTCACAGCAAGGCCATTCAGCCCCCATTGTAACTACACACAAAGTATACTGTAGCTTTCAAGTTACTTAAAAACAAATCCTTTGTGGGCTTGAAAGGTGTTAATTATCCAGATGTAACCTATTAACCCAAGTGGGACAGCCCCTCTATAGCACAAAATAAATCTCTAGTCCATTAAATTTATTCCACAGTACCCTCCATGTAACTATGGGGGATAGAGAGCATTTTAAGTTTGCAGAAGAACTTAATTATAGCAAGATAAAGATAGCTAGCCACCAATTGTCTGGCTCAGAATATTTGCTTAAATGAAAAACTCTACACATCCAATAACACTTCATGTTTTGCACACTACATAGTTTACTTTTCATTGTGTACCAGGGAGAGAAACAGTGACCTGCCATTAATCAACAAGCTGCTCGTCAACTGATTTCCTGGATAAAGGTGGTGGCACCATATAAGAAGCAGAACAGAGTAGCTCCTAGCCATAGGCGTTACAGTAAAACTGAGTTCAAGAATCAGTACTAGGTTTTTTTTTTCTTTCTTCTTGAAATTAATAGCAGCAAAACGTGAAATCTTATGTGTTTTTTTTTTTTTTTTTACAGTAAATCAGTTAGTATTAGATAGTGACTGATTTTTTTTAAATTCAACTCTTAATGCCAATTTTAATGAGTTTTAAAGCATTCTCTGATTTCTTTAGCACGGTTTAACCCACCTCCCAAGCAGTGCAAGATCTTTGCAACACTGTCCTGTTTATAATTTGAGGCAAATGTTCCCAGCAGTTTGAGCTGTAAAACTGTAACAATAGATAATGTTACCTTAGTAATATGTATGTCTTTATTTATATAGCGCTTCACAGCAGTAATACTCGTGACATAATAATATAACACATAATGGGAATCAGCGCATCAGACATGAAAGTAACAATAGGAAAAGGAGTGCCTGCCCCGAAGAGCTTACAATCTAAGTAAGGAAACATTGCAGCTGCTTTTACAGTGATTGAAGCAGCCATTATGTTAGCCACACAATCAGGATTTATATAGATTTATAACAGGAGCCTCAAACGAATGCCACCTTGGGTAAGAATGTAGAATTAATCATTGACACGTGCTCTACAACATAGAAATAATAAAAGAAACAAAAAGTTGGAAAGTAGTATTGCTGCTTTATCAAGGGCTACAGGATGAAGGGCTATTTCAGCTAACACTATATTTTGTTATGTTAAATACTATTATTTAAACCTGTTTAACACCATACTGTCAATTACCAATCAGCAGGGGTCATAAATGCACTCGCCTGGGGTGAGTGCATTTTGCCCGCGGGTGAGCCTTTCTTTCGGCGGGGTGCGGCAGCGTCTCCCGGCATTCTCTTGCGGCTGTCTCCCCTGCAGCTCCTGTAAAAATGGCTGCACAGTGGCAAATGACGCCGCGTTGCTATGACAACGGGATGCGTAATGCGGTGTCAAGTTGCCATGACAACCTGACGCCACGTGACATCACGTAGTGTCCCGTTGTCATGGCAACGCGGTGTCGCAGCCATTTTCACAGGAGCTGCAGGGGAGACAGTCGCAAGTTGCAGGGGAGAAGCAGGAAAATGTCGGGAGACGCCCCACCCCGCTGCCGGTAACACTCGTAAGGGGGATGAGAGAGTTTTACAGGGGGGGAGGGGGAGGGCGAGTGACTTTTTGTTTTGAGCGAGTGGGTTTTGAAAGACTTTGTCGAGCCCTGCCAATGAGGGTATGTGGTGAAGTCCTGATGCATTTTGCTTATACACCTAAACGTTTATGAAGACACGCCTTACAACACACCAAAGAAAGAAATAATGTTCCCTGTGAGTATCTTATCAAAAACAGGATTTGACGTGCCAAAAAAACACGGAAATTACCTTTACTTAATGACTTTACCTTGGCTTACTGTTATCTACTCACTGCTGACATGTACATACTCATGATGACCTAATCCTCATTCCTACAAGCTATATATTTAAAAATAAAGGTTGTTGGACTTTGTTCAGTAAATTTTTACCAGCCTCCTAATCTGAACTTGCATCATATAAGCAGCATACATAACCTCAGGCTGGGGAGCAGGTCTCTTCTGCTTCCCGTCTCGGTGACGGTAAATTTAAGCTGAACCCACGTAGCACTAGCAAAAAAAAAAAAAAAAAAGGAAGTGTGTCATCCTTGTGGTTTAGTGTTTAAAGTTTATTTGTCAAGTAAACAGCAGCGAGAAAAGCTTGTGTTTATCAGGTGCACTGCAAATCCAAAAGATTTTCTCAGAGACATGCTCAACGGTAGTGAACATACTTGAAGAAAAGAAAAGACCAGATCAGACGACACTTCAGTGGTTTGACTCAAAGATTTTATAAAAACACTTTTAAGGTAGGTGAGAATTTCAAGATGGAGCACATAACCTCCGTTTCTTGCTTGCTGTGTTTTAATCTAATCAATCCATCATCTTTTTGTGGCAATGTACAACTGTCAATGCAATTGTTGGCATCTAATCTAGTAGCAGTAAATTTGTTTTACTTTGTTTATTTTATGTCATTTGGTACCAAGTTGCCTTTACGGTCTAATGTCACATGTACATGATGAATATGTGGATCAAACCAACTATGGGAAGGTTGGCACCAAGTTTAGGTTATCGGGAGCCTGCTTGGTTTTATATTGTCCTACAAAAGGAACTTAATACTTATTATAGAACAAGAGATGCTGAACCAGTGCCAACTTCTGTAGCCTGTGGGGATAGAATATACATTTCACCGTCGTAAAGTTCTAAACATTAAAATACCAACTGTGACCTTAAAGCCTTTGCTACGATTGCTTCTTTAGTTAAAATACAAATAAATATGCCAAGAGGAAAGAATGTTGGAAATCAATTTCACGCGGTTTTATTTGCAAAAATATTCCTATACAGTACTAGAAAAAAAACACATTATTTTGCTAGATTTTCTGAATATAGTGCATCGTAAATTGAAACATTCTTTTCCTGCACATTTTTGTTAATGTTCATCATCGCTGGACGCAGTCATATCATTATAAAAAGCAGAAGCCACGCATCCGCAGGTGTATTTTTAGTTGTGAGTCACGGATGTATGAAAGTATTAAATGCCAAGGTTACAAGACAACTTAACAGCATTGTCTTAAAAAGACAATAAAAAAAAAATCTGCAGGTTCACTAAAAAAAATAATTAAATCTATGATCGAGAAAGAAAATTCCAACCACAAAGCAATGGAAAGTGGCTAAACTTGGAGTAAAGGACATGAGGTGACAGTTCAGTTATAAAAAGGGAATATTACAGTAGAACAAATGCATTCTAAAGCGGAGCTCTCAAGAAGGAGTTTAATACGTTACACTGAAAAGTAGTTGTAACCTCAGAGCAAAGTGCTGCATTAAAAGCGTTTAAAATGTCAATACTAGGACTGCCAGGTGTTCTGTTACCAAATTGCTCAGCAGGGTGATATTTTCCAAGTCACATGATGCTTTTATAATGACAAATACTTAAAGCAGCATTTCCTCTTGCCCATTGTTGTTTTAATACATGCAGCAGGTTTAACAGCAGCAATGCAATTATCCAAGCTGGCAATTGATCCGTTCTCCCGTGATCGATCAGCAAAGATCCTGCTTCCCAGAGCACACAATATGGCCGCCTATTTCAAAAGAGGCGATTGCGTGGCTTCCTAAATGGTTGCTAAAGCAACCCAAGGAAGCTTAATGCATTAAAATGTTAAAAAAGGGGTATTGCACACGACCCAGTATATATATTGCTAGGAAAACCAATGGCTAATATCTCCAAAAAAAAAAGCTAGAGTAATATCCCAAATTTTAAACGCTACACATTGTACAATTGCCAAAAATTGGAAACAACCGGCCCCCCCATCCTTAAATCAAATAAACAACAAAATTTGGCATATAGTCTATATGGAAAAACTCTCAGCCTATCTGAACGGCTCCACCTCGCAATTCTCTAATATTTGGGCTCCTTGGTTCCGTCATGCAGGTATATCCCCATTTATAGACTAGAATACTTTGAACAGAGTGATACATGTGGTATCATTGATATTACATCATTTCAACCTATTCATGTGTCATAATCGAGAATGTATATTGGATTTTGACAACATCTATTTTTGTGAGTGGTCAATGTGCAATAACTCAACATATATTACATTTGATGTGTGATGGGTGTTTATATTAATGATAACATTTTCTGTCAGTTGTCAATTTATATATGTGTTATCTATGACTAACCGGGTTTGAATTGTGTTTTTATTATAATTTTGTTTAATTGATGTACTAATGTTACTAATGATTTTATGACCCATAGATTAATATGGGTGTACATATGTATATATACTGTACAATATATGTACAATAGGGCTTATATCTCTTGGTACCACCTGTACCAAGGGATTTATATAATCCCCACTATCACCTTTAAGGGTCCTGCGAGTTTTACTCTGATCCTTTGGTGTAAATATTGCAAGCTACGATGGTTCATTTGTTTATTCATCACATTATTAATATCCATCTCTTGCTTTTAAGAACCGTAAAAATTATTTTTATTAACTTCTTTTTATATTGTTCTTATAGCAGTATGGACACGGTACAAGTACATGAGTACTATCAGTATTCATATTTATGGGTCCTGCGAGCTTTGCTCTGACCCAATTGAATTAATAGCAAGCTGCGATGTTCTACCAAATAATGAAATTGATTCTATTAAAATTAAGTAAAACATCTCTTGCTAGAATTTTATTTTGAAGTCCGTTTTTAAGTTCATTTTTTATGTTATGTTAGGAGGGTTGTTTGTTTCTTTAATTCTTGTTTAGTGTGTAACTTGGTATATGTACGTATTTCTGGCTCTGATTGGAAGGTTGAGTCTTTGTAATCAGACATGGCTTCTCATTGGTGGATGTAGTAACCAATTGAGGTATTTAAATACCTCTGTGAGAGCAGATGACCATACCCTGAAAAAGTGTCATTTGACACGAAACGCGTAGGTGACGTCATCACGTAGCGACGCACGTCTGTGACGACGGTCTGTTTGTGTTGCTGCCTGAGCCCTGCTACCCCACGAGGAGTTCAGACGGGAGATGTTTGAGTGCCCAGGTCTGTTTGTTTCCATCTAGCAGTCCCAGCACCTTCTCCCTCCTTGTAATAACTAGGACACTCTCTGTGGGTGTTTGGGTGTTTGCACCCCTATCCTCCACCAGGCTTGGGCTCCATTTTATATTGATTAGTGTCATTTTAGGCATTTTTGATTTATATCTTTATCTATGTGTATTTTTATGATAATAAATCAATTTATGATAAAGATTATGTACTAATTTCAGCTTTTCTTGGTTTCATTTCATGCGCTCCTATTTTGCATTAAGAATTAAAAAGGAGTGTAAAGAGTGAAACAAATGCGATAAGTCTTCTACAACATAACTGATTTAAAAAACAAAATAACCCCCTCCCCAGGATTTTGAATTAAATGCTGCTTTAAGTAATGAGAAGCCAGAAAGCACTACTAAACAAAGCAGTCATACATTTCTGTGTTATTCATTTGGGTAAAATAACAGCACAATATTATATATTTTGTTCATACAAAGATAGAAGAGCACTGACACATGCACTGTTGTTCACAGAAGTTACATGGTGCAGTGACTATTTACCACAAAGAGCTTTCAGTTTATATATTCATACTAATTTCAGGCAGATAACAGGAAGGGGGGGGGGGCGGGTGGGGGTTGTTTAATGTCCCCAAAGTTGTCTCCCACATCTCAGTCACAAGACTAAACCAAAATACATTGGAAGTTTTTAGATTACGTTTTTCCTGCATCTGAGAGATGGCCATGTTTGCCACATATTTCATATGATTAAATGTTTATGTTACATTACAATCAAGTTGTTAATCAACCTAAAGATGTTCCTCCAACAGCCTTATAATATAATAAAATCAATACATTTTTACTTTTCTGAATGCTACCCAGAAAAGGTACTGTAGGAGAATTCAATACACATTTGCAGGTAAAAACCCACTATTGAGCTTCTACTCCAAGTCAAGTCTTTTTCCTGCACCCACTGATGGATCACTCGCTACAAATGGTGGTTAGTCGGTACCCAGAAAATATTTAACTCATTCGCAGATCATCACTTATTCTTTTTGCAATGGTGTCGCTTGGGGGTTCTATGATGATGTATTTGATTGTGTCGGGATTCAGGACTCAATGTTAATTGCCAACCTTTCTTCTCATATTTCAGAAGGTATCAAGACATTAACATGTGGGTAATGCAGAGCCAGCTGCATCTTGGTTTGATGATTGGAGCTACAGTTTTTTTCCCCTCTCAAGTGCAAACAAACACAGATTTCTGGAACACGAATAATAGTCTCAGTACAATGGAGACCAACTGGAATAATACCGATGAGAAAAATAACACACGTCCAGCACCCAACCATGTCGGTAATAGACTGGGAAATAATTTGATTAGGAATCTAGACCTACATACACATTTCCCAAAAATGTTTACATCTACAACAGAAGAAACACCGCTACCTGCCAATATTACACATGGTTATACTGACACAATGCACACAATTCCAAACAAACAGTGCAACAGTAACACAGACAAATATAAAACTGGACTTGTGATATGCATTATTATCATAGCTTCGCTGGTACTAGTCTGTGTCATTCTGATCATAGCCGCTGTTGCTCTAGCAAACAGAGTATCAAGTCTTAAAGCAAAACTAACACAATCAAAACGTCAGGCGCGAAGTAATGGTGACTTTCTTAGTGCTTCCAGTATCATATGGCCACAAGGACTGGAAACATGGCAAAAGAAATCGCAGTTACCTAGTATAGCAATGGATGAAATTTCATTGGGTAACACAGTTCAAGAAGAGAACAATCAACTTATGCTAACTCCAATGGATGAAAACTCAAAACATAGTACAGAAGAAAAAAGTAAAGCAGAAAATGCTCACAGTCTGGAAACCAACTTTTTCGTCGAGATATAAAGCCTCTAACTGTGGCACTGATCTTTTAAGTTTGTTTATTTTTAAATATACATACAAAATGTAAATTTGGAAGGTAATTCAGTTATCTTGAGTTGTTCGCCTTCATGTTATTTTTGTAATGTCAAACCACATCCTATTGTACAATATATTGCTGGTTAGTAACTTTTGTCCGGTACTATCCATGTGAAATGTTCATATATGCTGCAGAACAGTCGCAATAAAAATTACATTTTCTGACTTACTGGTGGGGTACATATTAAAAATAGGTTATGAAATTAAGCAGAGGAGCAACCACACGTGAAAACAAGCTCATCTTCAATTCTATAGACAATGTACAGTACAGTACACTTTGAAATACAAACTTACATGTTGATCACAGTGATTTCCAACTATGCTCAACAGAAACCTGGGGTTCCAAAACACACAGGTAATAGTGGATTATTATATATTTTTTTTACTGATGTAAATGCAATCATTATGTATACGTGTAATTTCTTGAATTCAAAACGGATGTTGCATACATGTACACACAGACACGATACCGTTCTGTGGCTAACAAAATGCTTTTATTTGTGTGAGCTTTCGATATACTGATCTCCTCTTCAGGCGGTGTTACAATGGATAAAGCAAGAAAAGTTTTACTTTAAAACAGTCTGGAATGTTATCAGTTGATGAAACCTATCCCTCCCCCCTGTGCAGAATGCCACAGAACTGTATCGACACTGTTTTTTATTATTACGCTCGGCTAACATGGTACAGATACATACATACATATTATATATATATATATATACATATATATTATATACATATATATATATACATACATATACATATACATACATATATATACATACATATACATACATATACATATACATATATACATACACACACACACACAGCTCAACACCGTTAAAGCGCGATCCGCTACAATGCAGATTCGCTTATAATGCGGTGTTAGTGTGGCTCCCTTTAATAAAAAATTAAAATAATATTTTTGTTGGCAAACTTCCAGGATTTGCCATGTCCGGCCACACACACGCGCACACATTTAGTGTAACCTGACATTTTTATATCATTCTAATTAGGACCATCATCTATTTCTACCTTACTAGACCCCGTGGTCTGTTCAATATGGGGGCTTATTTCAATACACAATACAGCTCAACCCTGTTATATATAGACACACACACACACACACACACACACACACACACACACACACACACACACACACTTTGTGCCACCGCTCCAACAAGATCTCCTCCTCGGCGGCCGTGAGATGCGTGCAGCCTCTTGACAGCAGAGGGACCCACAACCTCCACCTCCTACCTCCCCAAAAACTTCACAAGGAGAATAAATGTGGGTGCCAGTGCTTTGGAGCTTTTCACCACCTGCCCTTACTGTGATCAGAAACACATACTGTACAACAACGGTGCCCAACCTTTTCGGCACCAGGGACCGGTTTCGTGGAAGACAATTTTTCCACGGACCAGGGGGGATGGTTTCGGGATTATTCAATTGCATTAAATTTATTGTGCACTTTATTTCTATTATTACATTGTAATATATAATGAAATAATTATATAACTCACCATAACGCAGAATCAGTGGGAGCCCTGAGCTTGTTTACCTGCAACTAGACAGTCCCATCAGTGCGGGAAAGAGGCGCGGACTAAAATAAGTGTCGGATTCTGACTTCTCATAAGGAGTTCGCAACCTAGATCCCTCGCATGCGCAGTTTACAGTAGGGGTCGCGCTCCTATGATAATCTAATGAGGCCGCTGATCTGACAGGAGGCGGAGCTCAGGCGGTAATGTGAGCGATGGGGAGCACGGTTGTAAATACAGATGACGTTTCGCTCGCTCGCCCACCGCTCATCTCCTGCTGTGCGGCCCGGTTCCTAACAGGCCACGGACCGGGGGTTGGGGACCCCTGCTGCACAACACCCAAAAACGCCAGTTAAATTAACAATGCTATGTTAACTTACACACACTCAGTTACAGCACTCTGTTGCTGGTCTGACCTCTCAGTAATGTTTGCTGCTCTGCTCCTTCACCTGTCTGAGATTCCTGTAGCTTTTAGTACTAAATTAGCTTCCTTTTCCTCCCTCCCCCCATGTACTCTTCCCCCCACCTTACAAAATCTCCTTGAGATCATGTCAGGAGAGAGCACTGCAGCTCAGCCGGGGGAGGAGGGGGGTGGGGAAATGCTCTCGGTCGGGGGACTTGGAAAGCTCATGTAGGGAAGAGAGGGAGAGCGCACCGCAGCAGCACACTGACACACACACACTACCTCCGATGGGGAAGAGCATAGAAGGGAGCTGTTCCGGGCCGGGGGACTCACGCAGACAGCTGGCATCCCGGCTTCTCCAGACTGCGTGAGATCCTCCCCCGCTTCTCCTGCACAGCACACAGATCAGCTACTGCTGCAGATCACCGGTAATGCTGCTTGGGGTTGCCGCTATGACGCCGGGTTCAGGGAGAGCTGGGAGAGTTATCCCAGCTCTTCCCCTCCGGCGGACGGAGAACCCCCAATCGCGGGGGCCATTTTTTCCCGCGATCCTGGTTATAACGCGGTGGCATCGGGTGGACCCCCGAGCACCGCGTTATAACAGGGTTCAGCTGTATTAGTTTACCCCTATTGATCCATCTACATTGTCCCAATTTAACATAGGGTTTGGGCAACTCACAACACCCTATGCCCCTAGATCTAGATTGTATCTAACAGTAACACGCACAATTTATTCTAGGACTTCATTTCGACAGGCCCCGTACCACAAGATTGGCGTAAAGCAGATGCGGTGCCTATATTTAAAAAGGGAGCTAGATCAAAACTGGGGAATTACAGAACTGTAAGCCTGACTTCAATAGTGTGGAAACTACTTGAAGGTTTAATACGGGATAATATTCAGGAATACCTAATGGAAAACAAAATTATTAGTAATAGTCAGCATGGATATATGAAGGATAGATCATGTCAAACTAACCTTATTTGTTTATTTGAGGAGGTAAGTAGGAATTTAGACCAGGGTAATGCAGTTGATGTGGTCTACTTAGATTTTGCAAAAGCTTTTGATACGGTTTCACACAAGAGGTTGGTGTACTAAATAAAGCAAATTGGACTCAGTAAAAATATATGCACCTGGATTGAAAACTGGTTGAAGGACAGACAACAGCGAGTTGTCATAAATGGAACTTTTTCAGGTTGGGCTAAGGTCGTGAGTGGAGTACCTCAGGTATTGGTACTGGGACCCCTGCTTTTTAACTTGTTTATTAATGACCATGAGGATGGCATTGAGAGCAAAGTCTCCATCTTTGCTGATGACACTAAATTGATTAAGGTAGTAGAATCAGAGCAGGATGTAATTTCTCTCCAGAAGGACTTGGAGAGACTGGAAACTTGGACAGGTAAATGGCAGATGAGGTTTAATACAGATAAATGTAAGGTTATGCATTTGGGAAGCAAGAATAAACAGGCGATATACAAATTAAACGGGGATAAATTGGGGGAATCCTTGGTGGAGAAGGATTTAGGAGTGCTTGTAGACAGAAGGCTTAGCAACAGTGCCATATATCATGCAGTAGCTGCAAAGGCAAACAAGATCTTATCTTGCATCAAACGGGCAATGGATGGAAGGGAAGTAAACATAATTATGCCCCTTTACAAAGCATTAGTAAGACCACACCTTAAATATGGAGTACAATTTTGGGCACCTCACCTTGGAAAAGACAATGGAACTAGAGAGAGTGCAGAGAAGAGCCACCAAATTAATAAAGGGGATGGACAATCTAACTTATGAG
This sequence comes from Ascaphus truei, assembly GCF_040206685.1. Lineage (NCBI taxonomy): Eukaryota > Metazoa > Chordata > Amphibia > Anura > Ascaphidae > Ascaphus > Ascaphus truei. The sequence continues at coordinate 211,914,328 of NC_134485.1, read as the reverse complement.
GAGAGGCTAGCTACATTAGATTTATTTACATTAGAAAAGAGGCGTCTAAGAGGGGATATGATAACTATATACAAATATATTCGGGGTCAATACAAGGAGCTTTCAAAAGAACTATTCATCCCACGGGCAGTACAAAGGACTCGGGGCCATCCCTTAAGGTTGGAGGAAAGGAGATTTCACCAGCAACAAAGGAAAGGGTTCTTTACAGTGAGGGTAGTTAAAATGTGAAATTCATTACCCATGGAGACTGTGATGGCAGATACAATAGATTGTTTCAAAAAAAGGTTGGACATCTTTTTAGATAGGAAAAGTATACAGGGATATACCAAATAAGTAAAAATGAGAAGAATGTTTATCCAGGCAATAATCCGATTGCCAATTCTTGGAGTCAGGAAGGAATTAATGTTTCCCCTCATGAGATATCATTGGATGATATGACACTGGGGTTTTTTGTTTGCCTTTTTTGTTTGCCTTCCTCTGGATCAATGAGGAAGTATAGATATAGGATAAAGTATCTGTTGTCTAAATTTAGCATAGGTTGAACTTAATGGATGTACAGCTGAACCCCGTTATAGCGCGACCCGTTATAACACGGTTTTCACGTGGCTCCCATTTAAAAAAAAAAAAAAATAATAAATTAAAAAATACATTTTTTTTTGCACACTGCACACTGCCACACTACCACACTACCTGCGCACACTCACTGCTCACTGCGCACACTCACTGCTCACAGCACACACTCTCACTGCTCACAGCACACACTCTCACTGCTCACAGCACACACTCTCACTGCTCACAGCACACACTGCACACTGATCACAGCACACATACTCACTGCACACACACTCACTGCACACAGCACACTGCACACTCTCTCACTGCACACTCACTGCACACTCTCACTGCACACTCTCCCAGCACTCACTGCACACTCTCCCAGCACTCACTGCACACTCTCCCAGCACTCGCTCTCTCAGCACACTCCCAGCACACACTTTACACTGCTCACAGCACACAGCACACTACACTGCACCTCCCACTCCCCCTCCCTACCTTTGGTGTCGGCTGCTGAGATCAGAGCGGAGCTGGCATCAGGAGGAGGGGGTGTCGGGAGGAGGGGGGGTGTCGGGAGGAGGGTGTCGGGAGGAGGGGGGGGTGGTGTGGATGCCGGTAGGGGGTGCGAGTGGGGAGCAGGCTGGGACTCGGAGGGCCGCGTGGGCTAGGCCCAAAACTGATTATGCCGCGAGGGCCGGTAGGTGTGGGGGCTTCGGGGGGGGGGGGAGGGGGAGGAAGTGGATGCCGGTGGAGGGGGATGGATGCCGGTGGTGGGAGGTAAGGAGCAGGCTGCGGCTGGACTCGGAGGGCCGTTGCTGGGGGACGTGTAGGGCTTCCGGCCACCTCTTCCTTCCTTCCTTCCCTCCCTCCCTCCCGATCAGGCGCGCGGCGGCCATTTAAAAAAAATATTAGCGCGACCCCGGTTCTAGCGCGGTCGGATCGGGTGGCCCCCGAGGACCGCGCTATAACAGGGTTTAGCTGTATGTCTTTTTTCAACCTCCTCTACTATGTCACACACACACGCGCCTCGACAAATGCGTTCGCCCCGGGTGACCGCTGTCCACTGCGGCGGTGTCCCCCGGCATTTCCCTCTTGATCTTAAAAATCATGTTTTTCTCCTGCAGCACTATTCAAAATGGCTGTGAGGCGTTAGATGAAGCCGCATTGCCATGGCAACAGGACGCTGTGACTCCACGCAGCGTCCTGTTACCACGGCAACGCGGCTTCATACAACACAACACAACGTGGCCATTTTGAGTAGTGCTGCAGGAGAAAAACATGATTTTAAAGGCGACAAGACAGCAGAAGGCCGGGAGACGCCGTCAGGACTCGTGCGCATGCAGATAGAGTGAGAGATAGATAGGAGAGAGACAGAGATAAATAGATAGAGCGGGGTTTGTGTGTATACACACACATTCTGCAGGTATAGTTCAACAATGTTAACTAGAGGTACAGCACATACTGTACTGTAAAGCTGTGTATTGCAAGGACTTAACAGAAACTGCACAAGCAGGAGGTGATAAACCAGACTGAACCATGAGGGAAACAAAAAAATCTGCCAATATTAACTAAAGACACATGGAAGAACAAGGAACTCCAATGAAATGTCTTTAAGAGGAAGTTAAATGATTGACTGTTTTTAAAGATCGGACAAATAAAATTAAATTCCACAGTTTACAGTTACTAGTCAGAAAGACTATTCAAGGCCTGGGAAATAACCTTGAAAAATCAGTATACATTTTGCTTATTAACATTGTGGTCATTTGGACCAACGGCTGTAGAGAACTACATTGTGAGCAAGATAAACAGAGCAAAACACATGCAACAATTGAAACACACACAAAAAGAGGAAGTTTAAAATTCTCAGATCGGCAAACGAGATAAGAATATGACAATACCGTAGACTACAAACAAACTTATCTGGGATTTTGCATATTAAACTTGGTACGGTATACCCAAATTATTCTGGTAACATGATGACCATATACAAAATGGCAATGCATTTAAGCATACTAGTTTAAAATAATCTAGAGCAGGGGGTGCGCAAAGTTTGTGCGCTGCGCCCCCCTGCCTGCCAGCCCCAGAGCTCGTGCCCCCCCCTGACAGGAACCGGCGTCAAATGATGCCGTGGATTATGTGAGGTCACGTGACCCCGCAGCGTCATATAATGCTGCGTTGCCGAACACAAGGTAAGTGAAGTAGGAGACATTGCAGGGGCCTCACACAATTCCCCGGCATTCATTTTAAATGAATAAGGTAAGGAGGGGGCGAGCCGGAAGGGGAAACAAAAAAAAGACTGTGCACCCCTGATCTAGAGTCAAATGTGCAAAAAATGTAGGACCATGTTTGGTAAGCTGTGAACCGGTCTTCTGCTTGGTATGGAAAATTTAAGCCCCACTCATGTGAATGAAGCTCAAGTCTTCCCTAGCAATCGGAAGACAGGTACCCAGAATACTACATAGGGGCCTTTTGGAGAACAGTGAACACTCACAGTCAGGAGAAATGCCACAAATAGTTTGTAACAACTTATTACACAACAAGTGCAGAAGGCTTTGAAATGTTCTCACATCTTTACGTATATCTGCACACTTCCTGATGCTTTTTGCTACTTCCTTTTTCCTGTACTCAGAGCATTTCAGTTTATAAAAGATTCGTTTTTTCAACTCCAGCCATCTACATACACGAACAGTAGCAGCGAAGCTCATCAAGTGTTTTTAAGCTGGTAAGAAACTTTTGCAGTTACAGCGTATTTGAATATGATGAACTCCATGTCTATGGGCTATTCAGCGAGAACAAAGGTTCACCATAGGGTTTGTAAATATGAAAAATTAATGGAACAATGTTTCAAAGATAATATTTGAGATTCATATAACTGAAAGAAGGTAACATTTGTTCAGATATACTGCACAATTCAAAAAAAGAAAAAACATTGTCTCAAGTAGAATGTAAGCAAAGGGTTTAATGCACTATTACACGATTCTCTCAATAATGCACGATTACAGGATTCTCTCAATAATGCACTATTACAGGATTCTGTTGAGAATTCACTTGAAGTATGGTCATGTTTGGGCTGAGGGAGTGGCTCAGTGAGTCAAGTTACTGACTGTAAACACACTGTGTAATGGCACAGAGTTTGAATCAGGAGAACCTGGTTCAAATGCCAGTGTCAGCTCCTTGTGACCTTGGGCAAGTCACAACAGTATCTCCCTGCAAAGACAGATTGTAAACTTATGTGGACACTGACTTTGTAACAATCCTATGTGTGGCGTACCGCGCTCTATACTGTACATGTGAAACGCTTTAAGTCCCATTGGGAGAAAAGCGCGATATAAAAGAAAATTATTATTTTGTATATTATAGGGAAAGCACAGAACAATCCTCAAGAGCTGCAAACAGAACAGGGGCCTGGCACATTCCTGTTTTACAAGAATTTTGTTTTATTGCTAGTTAATAAAAATTGAATGAAAACATAGTTGGAGGTATGTATGGCAACATATATTTTTTGTTAGTGCCTTGAGTGCTGGATAGATCCACAAAACCCATCTATAGATTGCAGATACAATATTTAGTAGGGCAGATAAGCCAGTCCTGCTTTTGTAGCTTTTGGTAAATTAGGCCTTGTCCATAGTGCAAGATACGGAGCGAGCTACATAGCTTGCGCTACAAAGAAACATGTACATTCCAAAGCGCATGGCCATAGTGAGCGCGAACTTGCACGTGAGATACAAGGATACCAAAAGCAGAGGAGACAAACTTGTTTGCTATTGCAGCGAGATCATGTGAGCGGCTATTAGCCAATGAAAATGTAGTAAGCTATTCTGCCTGGATACTGTTCAAATGACTTTGTGTCAGTTGTGCTTGCTGTGAGAATATGGACAACTCAAATATTGAAAATGTTATTTCTGAGGTTTACAAACGTGAACCTTTAATTCATACCATGACAGAAATATCAATAATAATTTATGGAGAGAAATTTCTGATGTATTGTCCATTACTTGCATATAATTGTTTAAAAAAATAAATTGTAGTGTACAATGCTTATGTCGATGCATCACATTTTATATATTTTTTCATAACACGCCATGTTTTCATACACACACACACACATATATATATACACATATATATATATATATATACACACACACATATATATATATATACACATATATATATATATATATATATATATAAACACACCACACACATATTATATATATATATATATATATATATATATATATATATATATATACAGTGTTCGACAAACCTATACATTTGCACGCCCCGGGCGAGTGGATTTAACATTGTGGCGAGCTCCTATTGGCCCAAGCAGCACACGTGTGGTACCAAGCGGCGAGTAGATTTTTTGGTGATTTGTCGACCACTGTGTGTGTGTATATGTGTGTATATGTGTGTATATGTATGTGTATATATATATATATATATATATATAAAAATATATACACATACACACATATATACACACACACACACACACACACACACACACACACACACACACAAATATACATATATGTATATACACATACATATACGTGTATGTATGTGTATGTGTATATGTATCTGCATATATAGTTATACGATTTGTGGTGAAACTTAGTACCAATGTGAAAATAGGTTTACTTGATCCAGCCTATTTAATTGGCTGTCCTTGACCAATTACATATCTCCTGACGAAGTCACCGCAGTGTGACGAAACGCGTAGAGCTGTGACATCATTGCGTTCGTGTTGGTGTATTTGGAGTCCCTGGCTTCCCTGCGCTCCGGCTGGCGGTAATTTCAAGTGCTAGCAACCATTGTATGAGAGGGAGCAAAGGACGTGCAGGCATTGGATACCTTTTTTATCATGCTGCCAATTTGGGATAGGAGTTCATGGTGAACCTGGGCTGTTTACATCCACTCTGCAAACCTGGGACTCACCCTATCACCGCAGATAACCACAATAGAGATTTATCTCCCAAGAATGGTTCTGTTTAAAATCCTGTGAGTGGACATTCTTATGGGTTGCTGATTTTTTAAATAAATGTACCTTATTTTTTACTCAGTTACGTGCTATGGAGCTTGCGCTTTTGTTTGTTTTTTGTTCATGTATATACATACATATATATATATATATACACATATATATATATATATATTTACACATACACAGACACTGTTTACAGAATACTTCTGCAAATTGCATGGTATTATGCATTTTATTATTTGCTAAAGGCGTGTTCTCATGCAGGACACTTCATTGACACGCCCCCCCCTGACCGCGCCCACCCCCTCGCTCGCTTACCAAAAACCTAGTCCACACATCGCCGGAGATGAAAGCTCGCGCGAGGCAAGTAGCACTGTAGCACTCGCTTTCACTATGGACAAAGTCTAACTCTGCTTTGTCCATCTTTAAGAGCAACATTAATTCTAAAGCTCTGAAATGGACAACACCATTCTGATTTTAAATGCAAAATACGGGTTGATTATTACTTGGGTTTAAATATCACCTCTATGCTGACGAGACAAATTTACTTTTCAACCCCTGACCTTATGCCTGCTGTACAGACCAAAGCATCCGAATGTATCTCTGCGATATCATCCTGGATGGCCCTCTGCCGACTTAGGAAAAAAGGGATCCAACGCTCTACGGTTTTGATTATAATGCTAATTTATTTGTGCCACTTTATATGTGCCATTTATTTGTGCCACACAACGTTTCCACCTAATAAGGTTTCTCAAGTGACATTGCTTAGTCACTTGAGAAAGACCTATTTAGGTCGAAACGTTGTGTGGCACAAATAAATTAGCATTATAATCAAAACCGTAGGAGCGTTGGATCCCTTTTTTCCTGAGTATTGCCCTGGAATTACTCTGACAGGTACTCCTTGAACCAGCAGCACCGGTGAACTGTATGTATTTATTTTTTCATTGTGGTGTGCAGCATACTCCTTTATTTACCTCCGCCGACTTAAAACATGGCAAAAACAGAGCTCCTCATACTTCCTCCCAAACCTGGCCCTACTACCTCCTTCCACATTACTGTTGTAAGTATTATCATTCACCCAGTAGCCCAAGCACGCTGCCTAGGGGTCACACTCTACTCCTCTCTCACATTCAAAACATATCTAAAACCTGCCTTTTTTTTTTTCATCCGCAATATTACAAAGATACGCCTTTTCCTATGTTGCTGGACTGCTAAAACTCAGGCCCTCATTCTCTCGTCTCGATTACTGTAACCTCCTGCTGTCCGGCCTTTCTGCCTCTCACCTGTCTCCCCTACAATCTTTCCTAAACGCTGCTACCAGAATCATTCTACTTTTTCCTAAATTTGTCTCAGTGTCCCCCCTGCTGAAATCACTCTCCTGGCTTCCTATCAAATCCCGCATCTTGCACTCAATTCTAGCCCCTTTGTATCTAAAGCCCTCTTCCGCCTTAAACCTCTCACTGACTGCCCCACACCTCTGGAATGCCCTTCCCCTCAATACCAGACTAACACCCTCTCTATCCACCTTTAAAAACCACTTAAGACACACTTGCTTAAAGAAGCAGACGAGTTGCACAGTGGCTAATAATATACACGATACATAAAGCTTGGCCTCCTGCAGACGCACTTACCCGAATGCCCTCCTACTGTCTGCAAGTTCTTCCAAACTAACAATTAGATTGTACGCTCTTCGGAGCAGAGACTCCTTTTCCTAACTGTTACTTTTACAGTATGTCTGAAGCACTTATTCCTATGTTCTGTTATTTGTATTATTTGTTATTTATATGATTGTCACGTGTATAACTACTGTGAAGCGCTATGTACATTACTGACGCTATATAAAGACATACATACAAAACACTAATCAATTTGATTATCTGCAGGACTGGAAAAATACACTATCTGTACAGCAGCCAAAATTTGTACTCGACTGGGACATGGTTTTTTGTTTCCCCTCTCAAAACCACAAAAAAATGTTTTCCAATCCATCTGCACATAACTCAATGTAGCCTATTAGGTTTATGTTTTCCTGTTCCCCTGCCACCCATTTATTTTTTCCCCATAACCCCAATCCCTTTCTTTCACCCTGTACTATTTTATGCTCTCTAGCTCTTGCATGCCTTACCTCTCCCACATACACACTAGATCACACATCTGCCCTGGACCCTCTATGCTCCGCTGTGTACAGTGGCGAAATATAGTTATTTCTCTTTTCCACTGGACCTAATTCCATCTACCTATATTTACACACTCTTATGAGTTTTACTAGTGCCAGTCAATATTGTAACCTCACCAAGACTGTCTGCATGCTACAGCATACAAAAACAAAAAACAAAAAAAGAGGCACGTCCTTTGTTCACTGTAGAAACAGGAAAATAAGTGATCGGACAACATAGCTTGTGTAGATTGCACAGGCATAATGCTATTCATTGAAGTGGCAATGAAAACTTATTGCTAGAAAATTTGGGAAATCCTTAAACAGATTATCTTTGTGTATTATTTTCAGCGCGAAACATTTCATGCATTAAGGGACATGGAGGAAGAAAGTTCATCAGCAGGAGATGAAGAATCTGAGCGCTCTCTCTGGTTGGCAGCATTTATAGTCGGTGGAATCTTGATACTCATGTTCGTAGCAATTGCAGTAATTGTTTTGTGGAAATGTTTAAAGAAGCCAAATACCACTGACCAGAACTGGGCAGGTCCCTCTCCACTTGCAGATGGGGAAATCCCTGAAGGTATCAGCAATACAATGAAGGAACCTGCTCCACCCAGAAAGAATCTGTCAATTTCATGCATCCACCCAATCACAGTGATGTTTAGCAAATCCCAAATGTTACTGGAAGACATGTCTAATGAAGTGCCACAAAATGTGGAGGAAGAGAGCAGTGACACAAAATCAGCTACTGCAGGAAAATTTAGTATACCAGTACCTCCCACTGTTGCAGGAGAAAAAAGCCTATCGACAGCATCCATGAATCAACCCATTGCTATTGTCCCAACTGATTATTCCAATCTGCCTCCACCACCTGATTATCTTCTAGAGCTTCCAATGCCTCCTCTGGACGATGCCTTACCAGATTCCCCATTATCTGTGAACCCCCTACTACCATTTCCCTCAACTTTGCCAAGCTCAGCCAACGAAATTCAAGATCACAGTCAGATGCTTCCACCACCTCCACCTGAACTGCAACTAATGTAATAGCCGATTCAAAAGCATTCTACATTTGTTCAAGTGTCCCTGTCATATATGCTAATTTCCTATTTCTTATCTGCTTCTATAACGTCTTAACACACTCAATTACTGCACACCATTATAAATCCAGGCACGTATTATAATGGATAACCTATAGCTGATCGGTCTGATGCAGCCAGCTCTAGAAAGTGCACATCCAGAGCTCTGCGTTATATTGTGCTGTGAATAAGCAAATACCATAAGACGTAAACTAAACAGAAACAGCACAACAAATTAGAAGTATGTAGGACAACTCGCAGATCTTGGTTATACGGTCTTAAACTAAATATGCTAAACAGTATGCCGTCTCAAAACCAAGCAATTTAATAGGGTACTTTAATATTTCAAACCTGTTAAAAAACTATAATAAAGCGCAACAAATATTGTGATATACTCAAGCTGCAGCCTAAACACCAGCGGTTTTCCCCCAAACCGCAAATTAAAACCTAAAAAAAACAGTGTTCATGGCGCAAAGTGATAAAACAGTTAATATGTGCAAATGAACCCAGTGTTAGTTAGCACTGAAAAACACATAATACTGTAACTCCAAGTAGAAGATTCTCCAGGTCAGCAGACTTTGTAGACCCTCATATGAAGAAAAAACACACAAATGCAAAGGATATAGTGCATTAACATTTACTTTAAGATGACAGACAACACAGAGGGGGTGGTAACACACTCACACTCTCCCCACTGGTAAGTAAACAAGAAGTGACTTCGGGCGCACTTCAACCCTTCTCCTTAAATAACAGCACCCGATGCGACCGCTCCACTTCTCAGTCAAGAACAGACCGCAATTGCCTCTGCCAGCGTCTCTCACCAGCAGTGGGGGCACTCCGCCGCGTCACGGCGGTCAACAGTCTCCTTCCAATCAGGGCTCCTCAGGAGATTGGGTACAGTGGCCTCAAAGCATCAAAAAAGGCCCAACATGTTTCGTCCCTCCGGACTTCATCTGGAGTCATGTTTAATGCTAACTGTGATGCACTTATATACCAAACTATGCATCAGAAATAAAGCCAACTCAGCTGGATCCTACATAGTGAGCCAGTGATTAGCAGAGATGTTAATGCTTGTTAGCAAAACCTGAGCTGGAATGCACCAGGCACCGCCCTACTTGAATGCCTAATTAGTATGCACTAAGACAAGTTATGCAGTAAGCTAATATAGGTTTTTAGAAGACATACAAATCTTTAATATTTAATATTTAAAATACAATTAAACAATCAACTTACATTATTTCAAACCTATAGTTATTTCATGGTGCATTATGCAATATAATATTATTGAAGTTGAGCCTTTGACTAAAAATATGGATTATTCTAAACAAAGAATCAATTAAGGACACTCTAGAATAACTTGATCTTTTAAATAAGATGAACTATAAGTCCACAGCACACAGAATATTATTTTACCAATGCACACAATACAGCATAGATCACAATCACGGATTGCGTGACATCTGCTAAAAATGTTGAATAAAAGTTACATTAATTACAAAATATTCCATTAGGTTCTCTGGCTTCCAGTATGCTTGTGTGTCCTATCTACACACGCCTTGCTGATCTATAGCTTTAAGCCTTGTGTTTATGCTACGCATTCAATAAAAAAAAGTTATAGCAAATCGGTTACGGAGTACATTTTGCTGCATTAAAACCAGAAAGATTTGAAATTGAATAATTAACCCTGTGACTATAAAGCGAAGGGTGGTAGCACATTCTGGCACTTCAAAAGTGGTTTTAAACACTTGGGGCAATTTACACTGCAATGATAACTAATGCTTTTACATAGACACTTGTATACTCAGAAGCCTCTCAACAACCAAAACTTACACGACTGTCTGCTCTGTTGGCTGTGTGCTCTTCCCAATAAATTTGAGTCGGCACTAGTGGCAGCTCTGCAGTCCTCCGAATCGCTGATCAGATGGATGCAGAGCTCCTGCTCACAGCAGCACAATGCAGCTAAAGGAAGCAAGCACAATCCTCAGCCAGCAACTGCAGGTGCAAGCTGGAGAAATGCCCACAAGCTAAAGAGGCCCTTTTGTACAAACTATGTATTGATTCTGGATGGGAAAACAACACAGTGGTAAGTTTTATTTATGACTAAAAACATGAAGTTTATAGGTCATAGCATGTATAGCTGATGTTATTGCAGTAAATGTCACATCATTGACATGTAGTATAACATTAGGGGCTCATGTTTTAACTTTGTGTAATAGAAGTACAGAACAAAGATATATAGATAGGATACATAGATATGTATTATTTTTCTTTTCCATATGTGCAGTAAAGTAGTAGGAAAATAATCAGCAATTTTATCACCCATATATGGTGCAAAGTCGATTTTTTTTTGTGCCAGCATAAATTCAGGTATTAAGTCAATACAAATCATAACCAAATGATTATATATATTCCAATGCAGCTATTTATATCTCATAGCTTTGTTATATTTATCTATCTATACAGTGTATATAGATAGAACAAAGCTATGAGATATATAAATAGCTGCATTGAAATGCTTTTCACAGCTTTAAATAAATCTGGAATAAAATTACTGCAGCAACAATAACACAATAGTAACTAAATCATGTGCATCTAAGAAATCCACAGAAATAAAGCAAATATTACTCAAAACGTAAATAAAACTATAGGTAAATACAGGTAATACTATATATTGTATATCTTTTGTATAAAAGACATGATCCTTCTTGGTATATTAATTAATTTGACCTTAAATATTTAATGAAAATTGTAGTGAACTTAAGATCTTTACAGATCTTCTACTCGTTTGTTGTTGCAGGCAATGATGGATTACCCTACAACAAAATCCTCACCAGGATTCTTCATTCTTTTATGCTCCATACCAAATATTTTATGCATTTGCCCTTTGAAGTGTTCATGCTCTGGAAACAATAGAAATGTTGATTGCTCTGGCAGAAACATGACTGCATTGCCACATGGACTCCAGGACAACGTTACAAACCTTAATCTGTCTCACAACCACTTTGCTAACCTAGATCATCAATTAACTTGGTTCACTAATTTGAGGTCACTTGACCTTTCTCACAACACGCTCAAGAACCTTCCTTCTCATCTGCCCAAATCCCTCTGGGAACTTTATGCAGCAAACAACAACATTAAAGTTATTCATAAACTTGACACGGCTCATCAGTGGAATCTCAAGGTGTTGGATGTATCTAGAAACCAGTTGCAGAGGACTGTCCTCATAAACAATACACTGGGTAGCCTGCAGCTTCTTAATTTAAGCAGCAACCAACTCTGGACAGTTCCAACCAACATGCCATACAACATACAAACTATTGACCTGTCAAACAACTCCTTGATACAGATCTTACCAGGAACAATGGTAAGAATGCCCAGCCTTCAAAAACTTTACCTGCACAGCAATAGATTCACTTACATACCTAGCAATGCCTTTGATCAACTCACTCATTTACAAGAGATTACGCTCTACAATAATCCATGGTCTTGCAAAGAAACACCAAACATATTGTATTTGTTAAAGTGGGTGAGGGAAACAACAAAGAGCGTCAAAGGTTATCCATGTGCTAATGAAACCAGCCACAATGCCACCATATATCTGTCATCTTTAACTGAAACATCAGATGAGGTTGTTGCTGGTAATCCATTACTAAATGCAACTACCTTGCTTTTTCTGGAGGCTCAAGAAACAAAATTGTACAAGCAGGTTCGATTTTCAGAAGCTGCAACTGCAGCTCCTTTAAATATGACTAGTATGTTACTTGCAAGCACAGACTTCTCCTTACTCACAGACGAAGAAGGTTCTGCAGATGAACTCATCAATTTGAATTCAGAAACCTTCAGTAACAAAGATGCTCTTATTATAAGCTTAGATGACCTAGAAAAGACTGAGACATCTGATCCCACATTGGGCTTGACTATTAGTACAGGAATGGCAAAAAAGTCACCCGAGTTTGCTATGCAAAGCACAACGGCTTCTGTGGTGATACCAGCCACCACTATAAAACTAAAAGATCATATACCTTCCTCAGCACATAAAGATAAGCGTCTTGCATCTCATTTTCTAATACTGCTACTGGTTCTCAGGATGGTCTAAAAGGCATGTTTTACTTAAGTCAGGAGACAAATTGTATTAAACATTTCCCCAAATATTTTGACAAAAGAAAGCTAGTGCCATGTATCCATTCACTGCTATGACTTATTTTATTTAAAAGCTGATTGTAATTAAAAAGTTAATAAAAAATACTGTTTACTTTAAAAATGAATATACACTGTGTAATGTCACTGCACCAAAGCACTGAAAGTTCATGTGCAGATGTAATATGTTCATAAAAAAATAAACATTTATGAAAATGCTGTAACCAACGCTTGCTGCGATATAGTAGGTTATTCAGCAATTAACAATGCATACCCTCAGTTTCAGGGAAATTTGGGTGTAAAATTATTATGCAGGGAAAACATAGCTACCACTTATTTTGTAAAATAAGTATCTCTTTATACATTTTATATTGCTGTAGCATTTTGTCCCTGTTTAAGGATGCCCTCCACTTGCACAAATCAGTATACATTGCTTGTTCAGGGATATTTGTAACCGTGTTTTTCACAGTTAGGTTTTTCAGACATACATCTGAAAAACCTTAAGGCTGGTATTTTACTAAGCTCTGGTGCGTGTGCGCGGCAATGATAAATACCGGTCTCCATATGACAGTTTATCCCGTGCCGACGCGCGCGCACGGCAGACAGCGTTGGTGCAGCAGCTGTGCGGAAATTCAAAGAAATTTGGATTTTTGAGTGGCTGCCGTGCCACGTGACACAGAGCCAATCATAGTGTGGCCTACCATTGTGACATCATAGCCACGCGCGTCATCGTTTGGCCTATGGGCACTAAATGCGCCCGCACGCCCTTACTATATTACATGCCTAAATCCGCAAAACGTGAAAAATCCTATATATATATATTTTAATCAGTTCTGTAGTATTAATAAATAAATAAAAATGCAGACAGTATTATCTAACTCCTGCCATTTGTTATGATTGTTTTAATGTACTGATCATCCTTTGGTTGCTACAGCAACCATTTAGAAAGTTATATCCATTCCCTCTTTTGAAACAGACTGACACCTGTTTGAGCTCTGCCCTTTGGCAACAAAGTATCACAACTAGATCTGTTGCTGTGTTCCAAACAGCAGACTGTCTATTACACTGAAAGCTTCCAACAATAATATGTAACAGTAATATAATGTTACATATCAGCTGCAGCATTTCACAGCCTGCAGCCCAAAGTTAGAAGGCGGCCATTTCGTTAGTCACACAATCAGAATTTTTACAGATGACAGTGCACCAAACGATGGTCAGCTTAGGTAAGAATGTAGAATTATACACTTGTCACTTGCATTACAAATAAAAATAAGAAAAGGACAAAAGTGTGTGTGTGTGGGGGGGGGGGAGATGTAGTATTGCTGCTTAAAGATGTTACATGCTTTTAATTCAATGAAACCCCAATATATGTTGGTAAGTGGCAATGTACCATCAATTGTTATATGCTATAGATCTGACACAAAGTATATGTTGTTACAAGAGCTGTTCTTTTTTAGATGCAAATGGAAGAAATATTCTTCCAGCATAGTTAGATTTCTAATAAATCCAAAATAAGCAAAAAGCAAATCTGGTGCGGTTTCTACAAGTTCTTAGTACAGTTATTTTAAAAAACGGGATTTAGGAATTTCAAGCAGCAAAATCAGAGGCCAGAGAAAACCATACTAATTGCTTTTTAAATGAAGATCAATCTTACATAAACTTCCAATGCTACAAACCTTATTCTACAGACTGTAGAACATTATAAGCTGGGAGAAGTCACTTGGAGTGGTGTTGTAAGCATGCACTTTTTGGACACTTATGACAGCAATCATTGTGTTGCTTCCCTCATTTCTCATAGTAACAGTTTTAAGAAAAGAAAATGTACAGTATGTAGTCAAATATATAGAGACCATTGGCAGCTCTAAAGACACTTAAATCCCAGCACATGTGGAAGGGATAGTGGTTATATGAGGCAATAAACGTAGTATGAAATGGCTTGTTGTCAGCAGCCTTCACGTGCAGGGGTATTATAATGATCAGGAGACAGTGTATATAAGTGTGGCAGTCTGTATATCTCTCCGTGGAAGCGAGTAAACCTATCTCGCTCTGTACAAATTGCTGGCAAGAAAATATCTCATAGTGGGTAAATGATTTGAAATTACCTCTGTTTGTCCTGTGCGATGTTGTAATCTTTGTGTCACAGTTGATCCAGGGAAAAGTGTGCCATAAAACAGGGGGCCCAAACTTTTTTCCCTGCGCCCCCTGCTGGCGGTCCCCTCTCTTCCGCGCCCCCCTTAACCCGCACTTACCCGCCCTCCGGCGTCATGACTTCACGTTGCCATAGCAACGTGACGTCACCTGACCTCGCGGCGTCATTTTGACGCCGCGTTGCCATGGCGATGCAAGAAGGAAGCCGCCAGAGTCACGGGTAAGTATGGTTTACCGAGGCCCTGCAGCTCCCCCGGCACTTAATTTAAGTGCCTTCGGGAAGCGCGCGGGGCCTCTGTAAACCCCGCACCCCCCCGCCGGCAGTCTCGCACCCCCCAGTTTGCGCACCGCTGCCATAACACATACGCTGTATCTCCAAAGCTGTATACCGACAATGAAGCAAGAAGCCAGTCCTGCACTGCTGCTGCGGGTCCGTCCAATCAGAAAGCAGAATCAAGAACACTGTAGAGGATTGGTTAGATACTCGAACAAGCCCCAAGCACTCACAACTCACCGGGGTAGGAACAAAAATAAAATACATTTTATTAAACTACATAATAAAAGTAGGAGAAAGCGCTGTTAGAGCGTGAAACGTGTGGGAGGAGAGTTTTGTTTGTTTTGTCCCAGTATGTCTCCAGTTTGTCACTTTTATTATGTAGTTTAATAAAATGTATTTTATTTTTGTTCCTACCCGGTGAGTTTTGAGTGCTTGGGGCTTGTTCGAGTGTCTAACCAATCCTCTACAGTGTTCTACAGTATGTAGTCATACTAAAACAAGGGTGAAATATTTCACGTCAGTGAACAAAAGCCAAGAAAAAAAAAGCTCATCAACGCTGCAAAAAAAAAAATCTAAGAAAGGCTGCATTTCTCTTTTGTCTGGTGTATCCATATGTAGGATGCATAACAAAAAATTAACAGCGGGTGGTACTTTTGAATAGCACATAACTATATAAATGAAAATTGTTCATTAAGTACGCACAAACAGCAGCCATTTAGTACTTCCATAAGTTTTTCTGGTACAATTATGTATTTAAAAAACAGACTATAGAAAATTCCAATGAACACCATAGCTCATTTTTAAACATGATACTACTCTGCACCCCTTTTACATCATACTTCTTCAAAATCTATGTTACGGCCAAGAGCTGCTCTAAAAGACATTTGCAAAACGATTTGTAAATGTAAAAAAAAAGCCACCAGGCACATTCATTCCCATGAGAGAAAAACCTCAGAGACCCCTATTTCTCAGCATTTGCCCGCAATCTTCAAGCCTGGAGGGTCCAATTTTGAAGAATTGGGCCAAATTGGCACAGCACTGTGTTGTGTGCAGTGTTTTGTGGGATAAGCGAGCCCAGTGGGGGGGAAGGGGGCGAGCGAGAGGAGGGGGGGGTGAAACGAGGGGAGGGATATTGAATACAAGGTGGGAGTGGGATTTGAGAGGGAGGGAGATTGAGTGATGGGTGCAGGGGGGAGAGAGTGAGCGAGAGAGGGTGTAAGAGCGGGAGGACGTGTGATGTGGAAAGTGAGAGGGGTGGAGAAATACAAGGGAGAAGATAAGAGGGGGGTATGTGAGAAGGGGGAGAAATATAAAGGGTGGTGAGAGCGAGGTGGTGTGTGTGAGGAGGGAGTGCACAAGAAAATATGGGGGGGAGGAAAAGATTGCAAGGCCACAGACACTGGGGGCCCTGGTGGAAACTCTAGTCCAGGGCCCCATGAAAGCTGTCGGCGGCTCTGAATAGGTCTTAATACCGGTAGGTTAAAGGGAGGTTCCCTTTGCCATGTTTATGACCTGTGGGAACCACAATTTTCTTGGCCAATTGGGAAGAACTAGGATTACTTCCACCTTGTATTTTTTTCTTCTCCATCTTCTTTAGCACCCTTGGAATGAGTGGAATAGAAGGGAACAAGGCCCAAGGAAAGGTGAGTGCATCTATATGTGCTGATTGCAGATGAAAATTCCTTGAACAAAAGACTGGGACTTTTTTGGTTATATTCATCGCCATAAGATCTATGGATTGACACCCCCATTTGTCTGTTACCTTTAGAAAAATCCCTGTGAAAATCTTTAAAGATGCTCTTTTACCAAACCATGTGTACTTCTGTAATATGTTGTAGATTTATTTTCTACCCAGGTAAAAATAGCTTCTGCAACTTTCCATAACGACTTGCTTCTTGTTCCTCCTTGTCTGCAGAAATGTGTCACGGCAGACTGGTTTGTCAGATGTCACTTTCACGCAAAGGCCTTTTAAAAGGCCTCTTGAAAGGATTCTAAAGCTTTTATGTATATAAATATATATAAAAAAAAGTGATTATGAGTTTATCCAGGTCACTGGCCATAGCCTGAATAACTGGTCCCAGAATTGGGAGACCCAGCCGGTGATATTTGAATCCGTGGATAAAATGGATAAAAAGACCCAATCGGGATCCAGAAGAGACCATCCTTCTAGAAGATTGTTTCTTTCCAGCAAGCATTTCAACTGATTCATAAAGAAAGATGTATGCTTTGTAGTTGGTCAAAAGGGTCCTTGAAGAAGTTTAACTGAAGAGCCCTGATATTTAACCTTGCCCACTTTATTGGCTACCATTTTTCCGAGCAGTCTCAAACAAGCTCCTGCTGTCATAGCACTGGCTCTTTTACTGACTTTTACTCACTTAACTTTTCCCTTGGCTGTTTCAAACATAATTCTGAAGAATTTCAATGGCTCAGTTGGCTCCAGGTGGCTTTTCACTAAACCGTGAGTATTTAAAAAGGTCAACACTATTCTGAGATGCGATTCCAGTATCTCCATGCTTTGGAATTTTATCAGAATATCATCCAGATATAGAAATACAGCTGAAACCCGTTATAACGCGGTAAACGTAACATCTATTGGATTGCATTGTGCAGTAGATGTTAAGTGTGTTTATAGAGTCAGATTATTCAACCCAACCCTGTGTTGTAGCAGCAAGAGAATTGCTACTAGCATATGAAGGGTCATGGGTTCAATTCCTACATGGTATGGTATCAATAAAACAAAAAACCCAAAGAGATAGGGTCATAAGGCACCCCTAGATTATGCACTCATTGCCTAGTAAGTACGAGATGGCTAAAATTAGCCTCTGTCTTAATTAACTGCTAGATAGGTATATAGCAATCAGAGGTGATGGGCTAAAACCAAAAACAATAAAGTTATACTTACCTAGGGTTCTTTGGACTCCACTACGAGGATTCTATATTACGATTTTAAATATTTGAGTGTACTATTATCATGATGTATTAAAACTTTATTATTTTTGGTTTTAGCCCATCACCTCTGATTGCTATATACCTATCTATCTAATTAGTTAATTAAGCCAGAGGCTAATTTTAGCCATCTTGTACTTACTAGGCAATGAGCGCATAATCTAAGGGTGCCTTATGACCCTATCTCTTTGGGTTTTTTGTTTTGTTAACTCTTACCCTTTGCACCTGCCTTTCTAGGACCCTTTACATTGGTGAGCAGTCTGATTCATCAGTTTATTTGATGGTATGGTATCATTAATAATTATTTTATATAATAATTGATAAAATAAATAAAATCATTTATAATCAACAAGTTATAAATTATAATTAAAATAATAAATGTCACCACCAACCCTGTGGTGTAGCAGCTAGAGAATTGCTACTAGCATATGAAGGGTCATGGGTTCGATTTCTGCATGTTTATTATATAAAATGTGTTCACTGTTGGACTATTATTGGTCAGAGAAGGGTCATGTGAGCCTCCTTTGCACTCGAAAGTCAAATTGAAAGCCGCACACGTGGA
The DNA here is from genome assembly GCF_040206685.1 of Ascaphus truei. NCBI lineage: Eukaryota > Metazoa > Chordata > Amphibia > Anura > Ascaphidae > Ascaphus > Ascaphus truei. Next base: position 211,895,482 of record NC_134485.1, on the reverse strand, counting down.
CGCAGCCTGATGAAGCAGGGAGAGGAGAGAGCTGCAGAGAGGAGACAGCTGCAGATGACGGGTAAGTCAATAAAGCATTGAATGTTATTTAAAAAAAAAAAAAAAAACTTGGAATGTTTATAAATCGGGAGCCACACAGACCGCGTTATAGCGGATCCGCGTTGTAGCGCTATAACGGTTGAGCTGTATCTGGATGCTTTGCTTCCTCAACTCTCCGATTAGGGTTACCAATAATTTTGTGAAAGTTCTTGGAGCCGTTGCAAAACCAAAAGGGGAGAGCTGCATACTGTAAATAAAGGAGAAATTCCAAACAATGGAGAAAAAAAAGTGATGCACCACGAGAAATGATGCTGCCAAGCATGGAAAAAATATTTGATAAAAATTATTTATTAAATGGGTGACATCATTGAGAATAGATGGGGTGCGCAAACTTCTGTTGCTGCGCCCCCTTGCCTCCACTCCCCAGGTGCTCACGCCCCCCCCTCCCTGTCGTGAAATGATGTGACAACACGGCGTCATTTGATGTGCGTTGCCATGGCGACACGTCATCTGAACCTCAGTAAGTTCAGTTGCAGAGGCCTCACGCGATGCCCCAGGATATAATTTAAATGGCCGTCAGTGCAGCAGAAGAGGCCAAAGATGTAAAGTTCTGTGAGGGGGAGGAATCATATAACCCGACTGTCACGAGATACAATTGTTGCTAGAGAGAGGGCAGGGCTCAAAAAGTGGTGTGCCAGAGCCTGTTTCAGAAGAGGAAGTAACTTTGTAAATGGTTGCTATAGAAACAAAAAAAATGCTGGTTACATTATAATATATTAAAAATGTCATTCAGAGTTGTTAAAAAAATATGCTACAAGTTTTTTCTCATAGTACAGAACTGATTTATTAAAAAAAATGTAGGATATTGCTCGGTCTGCAGCTTTAAGTCATCATTGACTGAGTACACTTATAGGTTTAGATCCTTGGTTAATAAATGTAAAAGAAACAAACCAAACCAATGTGGCTACCTAAACATGTAGGGGAAATAAATACAACGGAAAAGGCAGGTATTTATGTCAGAAGGCACAAACCACATTATTTAAAAGAAATAAGGAATATAACAAAAGTTGCAAAAGGGCAATCAGAATAACTAAAATTAAGAACAAGAGAAGGCTTGCAATGGAAAGTAAGATCAATCCTAAGCAGTTATTTAAGTATATTACAAGTAAAATAATTATAAATATTACAACAAAATGAGAGAACAACCATTAACTGGCATTTGGCTAAATACAAAGTGCAAACTCATGTAAATAAAGCAATGGGCCCTATTGCCATACACACAGGGGTCCTTAAGAAGCTTAGCTCACATCAATAATTGCCAGACCAATACATTTAATATTCAAGGACAAGGATAGTTTCACAAGATTGGTGTAAAGCAAATGGGGTGCCTTTATTTAAACAGTGAGCTAGATTCACTACCAGGGAATTAATGACCCGGAAGTCTGACAACAACAATAATGGGGAAGATACTTGAAGGTTTATCAAGGAATAATATCCAAGAATACCTTTTGGATAACAAAATTAGAAATGGTCTGCATGGATTCATGAGTGATAGGTCAGGTCAACCTAACCTTTTAGACGGAGGCAATGCAGATGATGTGATTTACTTAGATTTAGCAAGGCTTTGATTACAGTATCACATAAGATGTTCGTGTACAAAATAAAAGGAAATTGGTCTGAGTGACTATACTACCTAGATTGAGAACTAGTTGAATGGTAGGCCGCAGAGAATTGTCATAACTGAAACATATTCATATTGGCTACAGGTGTAATTTTAGTCCCTTAAGGATCACTACTGGGGCTACTGCTTTTTAACTTATTTATTAATAGCCTTGGAGGTAGGTATAGGGAGCAAAGTATGTGCTGACGAGACTAAATAATGTAAGGTAGCAAATTAGAGCAGGGTGCATTTTCTTGGATAAACTGTCAACTTGGGCAGGTAAAAGGCAGATGAGATTTAATACAGCTACATGTAAGCTTATGTATTTGGGAGGCAACAATAAACATGTGTCCTACAAACTAAACCAGACAAAATTACCTGTATGTCAACCATTGAAGGATTTAGGAATGCTGGCAGACAACAGCCTTGGCAATAGTGTTCAATCTCGGGAAGTAGCTGCAAAGACTACCAGGATATCATCATGCATAAAAACGCAGTATGAATGGAACTGAAGACAGTAACAAATCCTTAGTAAGACCACACCTTGAATGGCAAGTACAGTTTTGGATACCTTGCTATAGAAAAAGATGATTTAATGGGAAAAAGTACAAAGCCACCAAATTTAGAGAAGGGAAAGGAGGTACCATTTAGAAATATATTTAAGGTCAATACAAGCCATTTTCAAGGGACATTTCCGTGCCTAGCACAGTACAGATGACACTGGTTTATCTATAGTAGAGGAAAGGTGATTTCACCATCTACAAAGAAAAGGCTATCTAACAGAAAGCGGAATGTAAATGTGGCACTTACTACCCCTGGTGATTGATGGCAGATACAGGACATCTTTAAGAAAATATTAGACATTTTTTTGTAATGTCAATTTATACAGGGACATGAATTTGATTTAATTGTAATTAAATATTTATGTTGCTTCTCTCTGAAATATGGACTCACCTATGCTGACACACACACACACACACACACACACACACACACACAGCTCATACTGTACGTACACAGTCCCTACAATGACACTCACTTCTCCATATATACTTATTCCCTTCACACAAACAGCTCTCATGTTCTTTTATATCTGCGTAGTTGCTAGGGAGGGCTTATTGAAGTGAAACTTCTTTGCTGGCACCTACAGAGTTTTTTGGGAAAAAATCCTTACCTTGTAAGGAAAAACCGTAATGTGGGTGATGTCACGCTTCTAATGGGCGCATGCCCATTGCGCAGAAGAGGAGCTCGTAGGCCCCACCACGCATGCGCAGTACCACCCTTGTCCACCAAGTACATTGCCACTCCCCCCTCTTCCAGCACGCATGCGCACTAACGGCCGTGGGCCTCTGCGCATTCGCACGCGTCACACAGGCGGAATTCAGTTAGTATAAATATATTAGTGCCGTGCACGTGCGTTCTAAGTCACACTTCTTTGTGTTTTGTCACTGAAATGGTGATTTTTTTTAAAATTAAAAATCAAAACAATCACAAATACAATGTGTGTGACAAAAGACAAAGAAGTTTCACTTAAAATGCGCGTGCTTGGCACACACCCTTTTTTTGAACCAAACAATGCTAATTGACTAGTAACAATGGCAGTGTGGACTAAAGATGGTGATCCCTCAAACAAATTGACCAGTCAGGATGCAGTATGCAAATAGAAATTATTGGCCTGCCACGGTCAGACAAGAGGCAGTTATTTTGCATCCTTATACATTGCAATAAATCAGTGAAACTGATGATGCAGCGACAATGTTATCGAGACTACCAAGTAATGTCTACACAAGCTAAAGTAAGATAAAGCTTAGAAAATCCACGTTTCCTACGATGGTTAGAGACTTTGTAAACATAAAAAAACTATATTGTGCAAAAATGAGTGGAAATATAAGAATCCCTGGCTGCAGTGGAAGCATTGCTAAGACTAAGAGATAATGGGGAAGGACAGGGTTGCAGACCTGTCTGAGACATGTGACTGTCCTAGTGATATTTTTATTTTTCCACAATGAAAAGGTCGAGTGTTTTTGTCACTTTAACTACAATAACTTAACAACCTATTCCAGCTTCACATTGCAAAGACAGTATAACTCTTTCCTAAATCTGTCTCGGCTTCCCCCCTGCTGACATCCCTCTCCTGGCTTCCTATCAAATCCCGCGTCTCGCACTCAATTCTCCTCACTTTTAAAGCTTTACACTCTTCTGCCCCTCACCACATCTCAGCCCTAATTTCTCGTTATGCACCATCCCGACACTTGCGTTCTGCTCTGGATGTCTTCTCTCTACCCACTTTGTATCCAAAGCCCCCTCCCGCCTTAAACCTTTCCCACTGACTGCCCCACACCTCTGGAATGCCCTTCCCCTCAATACCCGACTAGCACCCTCTCTATCCACCTTTAAGACCCATTTTAAAACACACCTCTTTAACGAAGCATATGAGTAGCTCTGTGGCTGATACTATACACCTCATACATCGACCTCAGCCCCTTGCAGACGCACTTATCAGAACACCTTCCTACTGTCTCTGTACGTTGTTCCTACTTACAAATTAGATTGTAAGCTGTTAGGGGCAGGGACTTCTTTCCCCAAATGTTACTTTTATGTCTGAAGCACTTCTTCCAATTATGTGTTATTTGTATAACTTGTTATTTATAGAATTATGTCAAGTATATTACTTCTGTGAAGCGCTAAGTACATTAATGGCGCTATATAAATAAAGATATACATACATACTTACACTGATGAGACCCAAAAGGTGGAAAAAGCTGTCTGTGAGTAGGTTTAATGTCTATGCACTTCTATAACCCAGGCTGTGCTGAAAAGCTGTGTAATACTGCAGGCAAAAGCTTATAGGGATCAATGTTTAAATGGATAAGAAGCAAAAAAGGTGACATTGTGTGCTCATTTGTATATCATATCCCAGAATCCCTGGCTGCAGTGGAAGCATTGTATGCCAAGAGATTATGGTGAAAAGCAGGATTACAAACGTGTCTGAGACATGCAAATGTACTTATAAGTGATATTTGTATGTGCTGTACACTGTACGGTGGAGGGTTTTTGTCACTTTTGTACCTACCATAACTTATATAATGTGTGGTTACATAGTTACATAGTAGATGAAGTTGAAAAAATACATATCCATCAAGTTCAACCTATGCTAAATTTAGATGACAGAACTTTAACCTATTCCAGTGAGATATCATCCAAAGATATCATATACAGGGAAAATGAAAGTAATTTCTGATGCCAAATAATAGCAATCACATTTCTCCCTGGATTAACATACTTCCCATGTCTACTTATTTGGTATATCCCTGTAGAAAAAAAAAAGGTTGGACCTTTTTTTTTTTTGGAGATATCTAATGTATCCACCATCACAGTCGCTATGGGTAATGAATTCCACATTTTAACTGCCCTTACTGGTTGAAATATAAAAACAGACTTTGGACAACTGCAGTGGTTTAGCCAACTGTGGCAAACATACGGCTATGGAAAACGGCCTCATACATTCCACAGTGGTGATCCAGAAACAGTTCAGTGACTGTAAAGGCTTCAGGGGATTGTGTGTGTATGTACTGCATGTGTGTATGTATGCGCATGCTGCTGACGTGACATTACCACGTCGAGGAGTTACAGGGAGTGACTGAGGAGTTCCGACAGGTCTACAAGCTGGACGCAGGCATCCAGCTGATTTACTGCAATCTCCAGCTGATTTACAGCAATCAGCGTGCTGCGAGGCTGAGGGCCCAACTTCGTACAGTGAGGTGTTCGTGCCGCTACATCGCATACGAGACCAGACGTGTTAAGAGATTTTCGGCTACAAAGACTCCAGTCCTCCCGCTCCCTCAGTGCAAAACGACTCCAGTAATGAGCCTTTACTCTATATGCCTTTATATTTTAACCCTGTTATAAGTGCATGCCCTATTGTTTGGACATTTCTCTTTTAATAAATCCCCTAATATTTAACAGTTATGCTATGGAGCTTGCGCTTTATTTTTCTGTAGGTATTTCTGTGGTTGGCTAGACCACATAAGAAGCTGCCGTTTGGCTCCATGTGATCAGCTGTTTGGACGAATTCAATGGACTATCCTCTCTGTGGTAACTGGTTGTGGTGTTGTGATTTAAGTTATTATTCATTTGTAACAATTTCTTTTCCTATTTAATTGATATTATTGGATATTTATAATATTGTTTATATTGTTTTTTTCCATTTAGTATTGTTACATGTTGACTTAGCGCTACTATTTGTTTGATTATATATATATATATATATATATATATATATATATATATATATATATATATACACACACATACATATATATATATATATATATATATATATATATATTATAAATACACATACACATACACACACACACACACACACCAATAGATCAAAGAAAAAGCGCCAGCTACGGCAGGAAACACGTCAGTGTTGCTTCAGTCTCTTCACGGGCACTATGTCTTAATACATTTTTTTTTTACTTTGATCCTGCCTCCAGTTCTCTTTGATCTGCTGTGCTCCCATGTTATTTTCTCTTCTACTACTCCTAATTCGGCTCGACGGGATGCACGCAAGGATGAACTAAATGGCTTCTATCCATAGAAGTAGTCCATGAGCACAGCGTTATTTTCTTATCCGGCTTACTGCCTTTGGGAATTGCTTCAACTGTCTATTTGGATCTAAAGTTGCTGGGTTTCCCTATGATTCCTTAGGCGCGCGTATAGTGTCAGCGACGGGCGACGTCACCCGTCGCCGTTAGCGAAAGTTATATTTCGCTTTGCGGCGGCGTCACGGGCGTACTGGCATTTGATTGGTTCAGGGGTTGTCACATGAGGCGACAGCCCTTGAAAAATCAAATATTGCCAGCTACCAAAATTCGCGACACAACGTCGCTCCGTCGCGCTTACTATAAGCGCACGCGGCAGCAGGGCATTTGTTTTTGGGCGGCGTCGCCATCACTATACGCGCGGCCCTATGCTGTCCTTGCTGCTTGCGGGGCTGCAATTGGTTCCTATCCCAGCATACTTAATATTTGATCTAGTATCCCAGTTCAGACTACGGATTTCATCATGGTATCTGCTAAAGAAATGATCTAAATCTGCACCTTAAATTGACTTGATTAAGGACATCCTGCAGCACTACATGGAGATTCACTTCTCCTAAATATTTATTAGGTGATAATGGTGAAAGGCAGAGTTTTAGACGTGTCTAAGACATGTGAATGTGCTCACAAGTGATATTCTTTATTTGCTATATGCTATACGGTGGAGGTTTCTTGTTGCCTTTTTCACCCACCATGACTTAAAACATGATGGATGGATGGATGGATATATATATATATATATATATATATTAGCCAATAAAGAATATCACTTGTGAGCACCGTTTGCCTGGAATATCCATGGTTGCACACCTGTCTAAGACATGTGAATGTGCTCACAAGTGATATTCTTTATTGGCTACAGTATATGCTAACGGTGGAGGTTTTTAGTCACCTTTTTCACCCACCATAACAAAATATATAAACACTTTTTTTTTTTTTTTTAAAACAAAGCCACCACTAAATAGAGTTCTCTCATATACAAATATGCAAAAAGGGGAGGAGCATTGCACTTTAAATGCACAATCATGAAAAAGAAAAATAGGTAGTACAATACCTCTTGTCCAACATGTAATTTAAAAACTAAATCATAAGATCAGCAGGAGAACCCTGTGATTTAACTATTTATGCATCCAATATTTGGTATCCAGAGCTACGTTGGAAGTGCATAGAAATTTAGGTCTGGCATCTTTGTTTTAAAGATCCTCAAACTTCATATGATGATTATTATATTACTAGGAATGGTGCTGGAATACTGACTGGAAGCAGCTTCATGGTGTTTATTTAAAGTTGAACTCGTGTACTATAGTTATACATTTTAATTAGAACTGTAACCCATTTTTATTCTACAAAAACAGCATTGATGGTACTGCATTCCTAATTTCTTCTGGCGATTTATTTTTCACGATCAGCCAGAGAAATGCAGTAACAACTCTAGTTTGGCATCAGCACATATCCTCACACCTGCACACAGCAAAACGACTGGATAACTATTTAACATGCAGTTCCAAGATTAGCACAAGATGTGACCTACTTACCTTCTAGCAATATAGTAGAAAACAGGATTTCCAGCTTTTGAAGTCCCTGCTTGGTAAAATATATTTAGTGTTTTTAGCGCCTTAAATTCTTCTTTTTCGTGTACCTGGTGCCTATTGAAACAGATGAGGTCACTAGTCGGTGATAATAAAATGACAGGAAAACACAATACAAAGATGAAAAACAATTCAGTTTAATCTGCTCGCCCAGTTGGGACACCAACCACCAGACAGACATTTAGAAGTTATGATCTGACTGGCACCACTCTTGGGGAGGTGTGGCGGGGGGGGAGGCGGGTCTGTTTTACCTGGTCATGAATTCTTCAAACTTGGAGCTTGTGAGATTCAGACTTGACCAGTGTGTGTCGGCCACAGGCTTATGTTCTGGGGGGCCAAGGTAGGCAAGCAGAGTTGCCATTTTGTCAAAAGGTCTTCTTCCAACAGCCTTGTGGTCCCTAAAAGGTAAAACAAAGAAAATTATACATACATACTAGTAACCTTCACAAATTGTAAAAGTTACTCCCAGTAACTTCAGGCATTTGTCATCAACGTTTATGCAGAAGATACAAAGAAAAGATTTTTGAGGTTGTACCCACAATTGATATGGGCAAATGTATTAAAATTCGGTTAGCAGCTTCTAATTTTTTTCTCTCTCCAAAATTTGAATAAATAGCAAACTTGATGCAATTTTTTCCCAATTTTTATGTTTGGCTTGTGAACTTTGCCTGTAAATGGTAAATTCTCCATACGACCTTGTGTGTAAAAAATAAATAAAAAAATTGAAAAAATTGAAAATATATTATAAATAAAACCAAATATTGGATCTCTACTGGAGTAGAGGAAATTTTACCGGAGATTAAAAATGGGAAGGGATTCTCCTATATTTTAACGGAAGCGGCAGGTAAAAGGTGCAAGCTCTCTCTCTAAAAAAAAAAAAAAAAGGTTATTGGAATAAAACAAAAGCAAAATACCATGAAAGGTATTCAGCGCCTTTATTTGCTCAATGTCCGCAGAGCTCAAATTTTATGTATTCAAATTACATTATTTCCTATCGCCATCAAAAACTAAGCGGCTATTTACTTGGTGCTACATCATAAAAAGTTGGAGTCATTTCAGCTATAGTAAGTAGGACACTGTATATGAAAAGATGTCAGTAAACAAGAAAGAATATGTTTACAGCAGTAAAACGTGAAAAATCCTATATGTTTTTTCCCCTCCAATAAATCAGTTCTGCAGTATTACACAATACTATCTGCATTTCTTTAACGCTTAATGCCATCTTTAATGATTTTAATGTACTCATCTTTTGGTTGCTACAACAACCAATCATTTGGAAAGTCATACCCACTACCTCTTTTGACACAGGCTCCGAGACACTTTTTTTTTTTAGCTCTGCCCTTTGGCAACAAAGTATCACCAACAGATCTGTTGCTGTGTTCCAAAGAGCAGACTGTCTATTGCTCTGAAAACTGTAACAATAATGTGTTACACTTTATAATGTTACATATCAGCTGCAGCATTTCACAGACTGCAGCACAAAGTTAGAAGGTGGCCATTATTTTAGGCACACGGTCAGTATTTTAACAAATTTATAACCGAAGCACCAAACGATTGCTAGTTTGGGTAAGAATGTAGAATTATACATTGTTGCATGCTGTACATAGGAAAATAATTAAAAAAAAAAAAAAAGGAGGGAATGGGGGAGAGGGGGGAAGGGGGGGAGAAGAATGTAGTATTGCTGCTTTAACACAGGAATGAAAGGAACATTTACCTGTTACTGGAAAGATACTGCCCAATCTTCTCCTGGTTGTTCCAGAGCAACCGATGCAAGGCAAGTACATTCCCATCAGTAATGAAGGAGAGGCTGTGATTAATTGTATCACTTGTAGGGCAGTTATTTGCTATGTCAAAGAAAAACCTAAACAAAGACAACCTTACATTACTATACACCTTTCCCGCATAGCACCTCGCAAGAAATAAACAAAGTGCTGTATGATAAGGCAAAGCAATATTCTGTACCCAAATACACCTTATTCTTTATAGTAAAGTAGAACCTGTCAGGAAATAGCTTTTTCCCTTTTTTATAAACACACAATGGACTGAAACATTTTTTTTTTTTTTACATTTTATTTTAAAAAGTGTTTTCTTTTTCAACGTCAGTATGGTTGTTCCTCAGTATGTTTTTATTTTGGTCATCATCAAAGGACCTAATATGAAGGGCCATGAATGTGATTTACGAAAACTTTATAATTTCATCCTTCATCGATCTCATTGGAATAACCAGTGGAATATATGTTCCTTTCCCTATACACAGTACTTTTTCTGGCACGATTTCGGACTTTGGAGCTAAAAGCGAAGTTCTTAACATCTTGAGTTAGGAAACTTCAAAAAAATTAAAAAAAATCTCAGAATTGTGCTACATTATAGTTTTCACTCAACTACAATATTCTATGATAAAAGGAACTGGTACTATAAAAATCATGCATATGCATATTGACAGCATCCACTACAGGGAGGCAAAGCACACACCATGCATCACTTCAGAGAGCAACAATTATTTTTCCTTTTCAGGACACCACAGCTTTGTTTCCCTGTCTGAAAATCACTTTTCTCATCCCACATAAGCTATAACTTTTTTTTCTCAATAAGGTAAAGTTGCAACATATTGCAATGTTACCTTGCAACCCATAATCTATTTTTCTTACCTCCGTGCAGCATCAAAGTTGCTTTTGACAAAATCATTAAAAGGCCGCATGTGCTCTTCTTTAGTGAACAAAACATGGTTGGCAATGCTCTGGAGAATCTTAATGAGAAAATAGTCATGGTTACTAACAAGTCTTCACCAACTACAATTGTTCAAAGCACTAGAAGAATCACTGCTAGATCTTTACCGCCACAAAAGAATCACATTGACAGTGAAGAAGAGTGATTCCCAAACATGGAGGGGGGTTTGAGAAGGGGTTCACAAAAATAAATTGGTAATGGCGGTTCCCAGGTAGCATAGTGGGTTCCGAAACCAGTGTGGGGACTATGCACCTCATAAGGTCAAACTGTATCTGGGTGGTATAGCGGTCTATTACAGCAGGATCATCAAAAGTCGTTCCCTGCAATGCTTTGATGCCACAGCAGTAAGGAATTGTGGGATGTGACTGTGGAAGCTCCCACAGTGATTGAAAGTCATTCCACCCATGCTCTGTGCTCACACTGAGGTGCAGTTTGGAGCCTTATTATGAGCTGAGGACACTATGCTGCCTGGGATCGGTCAAACTGTTTTGTCAGCAATAATCTGATGAGTATGCAATAAGACTTATTAGGCGTTTCTAGAAAGGGTCCTCAAGGTAAAAAAAGGTTGGGAACCACAAGGGTAAATCATATTTATAAGTAATCAAATGCATAGAAATGTACTCATTTAGAATTGTCAGCACAATAGAGGTTGAACAGTTTCACTGCCAATCAAGGTATATTTGCGGCTATACTATTATTTAAGAAATGTTATGAAAACAAAAATAAAATGGTCAAACGGCTCAATTCTATACTGTGTGTCATGCAAACTTATAGTGCTCTACATTTCACCTTTGACATTAACTTCAGGCCACGTTCAATCCTTGGTGGTGGCTTTTTATCCAAAATTCCCGCTTCATAAGGGGAGACAATGGCAGGATTGATGAACCTGAGGAACATGGCACTTCCTACAGCCCCGATACTATTCTGTGGAAACCTTTGACTCACAACCTACAAAATAAAAAAAACAGAAAAGGGTAGAAACTCTAAGCATACTATTTAACAGAAAACATGGAGTCAGGAAAATTACAGATTTAAATTAATATCTCTGCCATGTACATGTAAGGCATTAGCGATCTAATTTCGTGACAAAGCACTGAAAAAAATCTTCTCTGAATGATAGAAAATATTTATCCCAGAATCAAATTTGGCTTTTCTTTCATTAACATTAGAATCCATTGATTTGAAAGCAAAATGTGCCAAGGCATTGTATTGTCGTGTGAATTTTGTTGGTTAAAGCAAAATGATTTAAAAAAAAAAAAAAAAAAATTCTTAGCCAAAACCTGGACTTTATTCTAAATATCAAATGGTCACCAAAAATATCACAATTAAGTGTTTGCTTGAAAAACATGTAAAATAAACACTTTAATTATATCACATATTAGTTGGTAATAATCTTACGATTCACAATTTACGAAAGCACAATTCATACGTCAAAATATGGCCACACCTTTTCTAGTCTTAACATTACAGAATGGAGATATACAAGATACATGGTGGCAGTTCTCTCCCATTCTGGGTGCCTGGCTGAACTTTTAAAGAGTAGCAACTGCACGACCTGGAGAAGCAACTTAAGATAACCCCAAAACATTGTAATCAACGTGCAGTAATAGACTGACAACCTCTCAAACAAATAATCTATATACTGTGCAACCATCTTTAACATATTAAAACCAACCATGCATTTACCAAACAATAAGTGCTTACTTTGAATCAAAACAACTTACCTTATTCACTCGATGTGTTGAAAATTGGGTAAATTAGGCCAAACCAAGGAGGGCTTGAAAAAGGCTTTGCATTGCGAGGACTTACTTAGAAATAGATAGCCCCTTCCAAGAAAAACAATGGTCTACCAACCCCAAGCATCTAGAAAGAAGCAGACCTAGCGCACATCCCAAGTCCCAAGAGTCCTTTCGCCCACCCCTTGCACCAAGTACTGTGAACAAACGCTAAAACAGTAAAGGCAAAACAAATAAAACGCTTTTTTTCTGTATCAAATAGTCACACAGAGAATGCGTAAAACGTAGCAGGATTCCAGTGTGTTAATTGAAATGAAAGCTATTCTGTGCCAGAATTAGTAGAATGATTTTGACAGTGAAGTACTTATAGGCTGGAGTGAAGATGTTTTAATAGAAAAAAAAGAAAAGGGTGGGGGGGGGGGGGGTCTTTTTGTCTTTTTTTAAATTTAATATATTTTTGTTCTCGTTGCTTTTGGGGGAAGGAAATGGCTAATAAAAAGTTCTCCAAACTTACTGATTTTTTGTTTTCCTTTTTTTCTTTTACGGTAGCTTTATTCAGTAGGGAGTGGCAAGTTGCCTACAGGACAGAGATGAGCACAAACAAGTCACAGCACCAACTACACACATCAACAAAACAAAAAAAACAAAATGTGGACTCGCACATACAGTTTACACAATAGAATGCAACATAAACCAGATAATGAAATACAAACCAGCTTTTGTATGATTTTAATATAACCTTTTTATAAAGTAGAAATATATGTTTTTGGTTACCAGGAGGCGGATTTCAAATCAATTCTACCATTTCTGGCTACATTCTTTTCATATCAAAAAACTGCACCAAGATGAAAATATTGAGCACTCATCTGTCTAAGTATCAGCACTGAAACATGATCAGTAGTGTTAGTACTGTCATTAGCCCATTCTGGACAGTGTTCACGTTTGAATGTAAAAAATATATAAACATATTTGATATCAGAAAAAAATCTATATTTTTTAAATTGTCATTGGTGCCAATAAAATGCTAAAAACGAAGGCAAACAAAAGATGAGACTTCTTAACTAACAAATGAATGACTAATACATACTAACACATTATTAGATTACTGCATCTAGACCTGCCCCGTTCAAAAAATAAAAATAAAAAAGCAAAACAAATAGCTTAGCTCTTCAATGATGGAGTATAAAATGTACTATACAGCAACAAGCTGCAGACTTTCAGAACAAAAAATAATTCTTTAAAAAAAAAATGTAAAAAAAACAACAAAGAGGGGGGGTGTAAATTATAATCCACTTTCTGCATAAAAAAAGCACTCATGGCTGCTCTATATATATATATATATATATATATATATATATATATATATATATTTACAGTTACAGTATTGTATCATATATATATATATATATATATTTTTTTTAAAGCTATATTGTCTTCCAGCTATGGATTTTAAAGAAAGTGAAGTTACTAGTGTTAACACAACCTGCAAGGGGAACAAAACTGACACTGAAACGCAGGCTAATAGGCCGCAACATCATAATTTACGGTTTCCTATTGGACGGCAATTAAAATCCACTCAAGAAACACTGGTAACTTAACTTGTAAGCATATCTGAAACGGGGATGCTCCCAGGGGCCCTGTAGAAATAGCGCAGGCCCCGACCAACAGTAATTTGGTGCTTTTTCAGCTACCCGGAAATTATCCGGACCCGGCAGCAGGGGGCCGAGACCGGCAGCAGGTAATTTCAGGGCAGCTGAAAATAGTTAAACACTTCCTTACCTGCAGCTGGCGATGGAAGAGCGGTGAGGAAGACCGCGGCGACATTCGAGACCAGCAGCAGAAGTCCTGGTGGTGGTGGCGGCAGCTGAAGTCCATCCGGTGGGAGCAGCAGGAACCGAGCGCACAGCTGATGCCTGTGTTAGCCGGGGAAGCAAGTGACCGAATCAGGAGTGTTCCTATTGGACAGCTGGCTCCTCCCCGGCTGTCCAATAGGAATGCTCCTGATCTGGTCATATGCTTCCCCAACTCACAAAGGCATCAGCTGTGTGCTCGGTTCCTGCTGCTCTGCTGGATGAGCTAGGACTTCAACTGCTGCCACCGCCACCAGAACTTCTGCTGATGGTCCCAGATGTCGTCGCGGTCTTCCTCACCGGTCTTCGGTCCCTGCAGGTAAGTGCCGTCCAGGTAAAAATTTTCATTTTGCCTGGGTACCCGGCTTAAAAAAATAAATAAATAAATAAATAAAAAGAAGGGCATGGTACAACACTAGTAATTTGTGAAACTGTTTCATGGCTGCTTGTACCCACAGGTCGTAGCATGACCATGAGCACATAATATCCTCCCAGTCATGTCAAAAGCACTGAAGCGGATATGGGCGTCTTTCTGAAGGTAAAGGTTGTGGTTGTACTCCAACAGTCTACTCTCCCTGCACGTATCCCCCCGGCCCCCATAAAGAACATTTTACAGAAGACTTTCAATGCACACACAAAAACAGCTCTGATTACTGCTGTAATCATGACAATTTACCAGTGCTAAGGGTTCAGAAGATCTGAAATAGTAGGTGCTCCTGTAGAGCAACATTCAAGGTTGATCATCTAGATCACAATTACTGTACAATCAAGACTTTTCTGTTTTGGACATACCTCACTGTCAGAGAACCGCTATATAAATAAACTGACAAATGTGTTCACAGCAAAAGCAGAATTCATTATATACACTGTGATAATGGTTATTGTGCTATTCATGGGCGGGCTTTTGGCATTAAAGCTTTCACAATGGACAAAAGTGAGCAAGCTACACATGTTTATTAGGTTAAAGGCAGATTACTAATGTCAAATAAAACTGTATATACGCAAGGCAGGGGAAGTCCAATAGCAGCAATGTCTATACACAAGTGCACATAATAATGTTAAATTATATATTCTCACACATACTGAAAAAGCAATGTTCACAGCTAAATTACAACAGACTCGATGTTGCTTTTTTTCCGTGCATAGACCGAGTTCCCTTTTCTGTGCAAAGGTACCTCTGTGATGGATTAAATACAAAAAATGTAAAATAAAGTACAGATTTTTAGTACGTCTAAGACGTTTGGCCGCAGCCTTTTTGCCGTGACCAAACCGCCGCCACATTCTGCCGGGAAAACTGACCACTGGACAAAGGGCCGCTTTGCATTTTGCCGGAGGGCACCTCTTGCCGCTTCTCCACATCTTTGCTGCCGCCATCTTTAAATGTCCTGACCACCGCTCCGAATGTGAATGCGCCCGGTGTGAACGTACCCACTTAGCAGGTCACTCGGCGCGCCTGCCGGACCCTTTCAGCAGCCACTTTCACATTTGGAGCAGCGGCAGTGACATTTAAAAATGGCAGCACTGATATGTGATGAAGCAGCGAGAGTTGCCCTGCCGTGAAATGCGAAGCGGCAGCAAGTCCAGCGGCGAGTTTTCCCGCAGGCGACTTGCAATGTGGAGGACAGCCGCCGGCAGTTTGGTCGAGGCCAAAAATCTCATTCCACTTTTACCATATTTGTGGTCAAACTCAGTCCTCAAGAGCCACCAACAGGTTAAGGATATCCTTGCTTCAGCATAGGTGGCTCAATTCGAAGGACAGGGCCACGGATTGAGCCACCTGTGCTGAAGCAGGGATATCCATCAAACCTGACCTGCACGTGGCTCATGAGGACAGTTTGACAACCTCTGCTAGACCGTTCATATAAAATTAATCACACAGGTATCTACCAAAATTCCCATGCGCCTTCAGAAGCCTGGTTTCTAACCGAAACGTCACAAAGTTCAAAAGGACAAAATATAGAAAGGAAATTTACATCAAAATTACTCTTGAAAATGAACGGCTGTGACTAACATGCATTATCCTTATAGAATTGTTGCAAATGTATTATTTTTTCTTGTCTGTATCTTTCTTTGCATTTAACATTTACATTTTTTTTTTGGACTTGGCGACTGTGGCATACGACCCACCACTTCATGATCTGTAGATAGAACTAGGGCCGATGTTCATGTTGTGGATCAATTATACATTTGGTCCTATTTTTTTTAAGTTTTACTTTGCTCTTTGCCTCAGTTACTGTGGTTTCCATTAAAAATTTCCATGGGTATAGATCAGTCCACTCCCCGTGGCGACCGATGACATGAGTTTCACATTGGGATGTCATCACACGTCTGAAGGGAAGCTGTGGTACGAAGATGGGGCTTTCTTTTTATTGCCTCTGTACCATGGGCACTGCCTAAAGGATCGTTTATGTTCCAAAACTTTGCATATATAGTGCCCGAAGTGGAGTATCTTACTTTGAAGTTTACTAAAGATCTTTTCACAACAGTGTCTGATGATTTACCATGTAAAGGTTAATGTCATAACACTGCATTTCTGAATTCGTGTTATTTTTGAGAGGACCACAATTTAAGTGACAAACATACAACAATCAAATCATTGTAGATCTAAAAAAAACACCCCCGAAAACATTGTATATGTTTTATCTACCTCAATGATTACTGCAACTTTGTTATCGATGCAGCTAGAAGGACAGACTCGTTTTAGAATTATATGTGTTTAACCAACAATAAATACGACAGAGGAGCAGTTACATGGATAAGTGTTTTCACATTACGGAGATTCTGATATGAGGGACTAAAGTCTTTTGGAGCCAATGTCAGTCTTTGTGCTTTTTTTATATACACAATAATAAGAAAAGTAAACTTTAAAGTGCTGCAGTGAATATCATTAAAGTCATGCAAAAACATAGTACAGTATGTGGTAAAGAAGGGTTTCATCAGTTATGTTTAGCTATACACAAATATGTTAAAAACAATCAGGATTGTATCAGGTGAGATAAGTCGTGCGCGATTTTTTTTTTAATGTTATTAGCGATTTAGATAGCAAAATTAACCATACAATTTATATAAAAAATAAATTTCTTATTAGATCTTTTTGTAGAGCTCAATTACTTGTCCCAGCCATAAGGCAGGCGGAGGGGGGGGGGAGGAGGGGGTGGGAGGCAGGAAACCCAGATATCGAGTAACCATCAGTGAAACCTTCTCCGGGGAGCTGAGAATGCAGAAAGACTGAAGCTAATGAAACTGCAATAACATTTGCACATAGTAAATCCACAAGGAGTGTGCACATGAAATGGATCTGGTGTGAGGCGATGTGCCTGTCCAATTTGCAACATGGTACATTAGAATTAGAAGTCATCCATGAAGAAAAAAGGAAATATGGCCAAGTCTAGAGGGTGAACATTATAAAATAGATTTAAATAAGCGGACACTTAAACCTGCAGTCGTAAGCAGCTCTAATTAATGGTGCAATCCCTTGTAGCTGAAAGTTTCTTTACAGAAGGTTTTATTCTAACAGCTTAACTGGCTTCAACTAATGTGAACAACCTTACAGAAAACATTTTACTGTACAGTACTTCCCTTTGTTTACCCTCAAGTTTGAATGGGGGAGTGTTTGTCAATCAAGTGTTTTCTCTAACCTTAGCCCACCCTGTCTTTGTAAAAGATCCAATAAAGATAATGGGACGATGAGGCCCGTAATACAGTGAGCGCTTGCTGCGCCGGGAGCAAGCGGCAGTGAGCGTGGAGCCGGGCGATAGCGGGGAAGACTCAGAAAAGTAAGTATTCGCGCTGCTACCGCAATGTGTGTGTGTGTGTGTGTGTGTGTGTGTGTGTGTGTGTGTGTGTGTGTGTGTGTGTGTGTGCAATATTAATAATTTATTCTCACAGGATGTCTTTTTTTTACACACACACACACACACACACACACACACACACACACACACACACACACACACACACACACACACAGTACCTTCCAAGCCTGTCGCTCACAGCAGCACGGACCGTACACACAAAACGTGTGTGTCACGTGCTATCGCACAGGCACGCGCGCGCCCACTATATAACTGGCTTGAGAGAGGAGGGATTTTGCCTGTGCAAACTGCTGATGCATACAACGACAACTCATTAGCCAGAGGAAATGACACTCCTTACAAATCTATTTTACCTGGTCTACCAAAATAAACACCTTAATAGATAAAAATAGTTACCAGATTTTACCTATTAAACAGGTTGCTTCCTTTGGTTCCTTTTGTCTCTAGCACAAAGTGAATCTTTAAATACAACAGGGTAAGTTTCCTAACACCTGTTAAGCTAGTTTGGAAACAAGAAAAGTTAAGTTTCAAAGAACCATAAAAATGTAATCGGTTTAGAAAAAAAATGTTTTGTGACCACTTCTGTTGCCGGCGCCTCTGGCAGCCGAGCAGTTAAATAAAAGGCACACTACTTTTTTCCCTTTACATAGAAATTGATCTGCAATGTAAAGTCAGCAAAAAGGGAAAACATTTTAATAGAATCAAGAATTACTTTAGTTCATTTGAAGGCAGAGCAGGAAAGAAAAAAATAAAGACATTGCTTTAGTACCCTGGTAGTTACGCTACAAATGTCTGTAAGGATTTGTAATCCTGCACACCCACTCTTTGGCATACCTGGTACAAACAATGGCAAACACTGCGGAGTTGAGTAGGGAACTCATGTGTGGAGTTTATAATGGCATGGAAGAACTTCTCCGTCATTTGCAGCAGCAAACGCTGGTTTTCTTCAAGGATTTCGACCCCGTCCAACCTTTAAAAACACAATTACATTCCCGATACAGAGAAGAAAGAAACCCATTTTTCTATGTGCATGTAATGAAGCACATTTGTTATACTGACCTATATGAATGTGGGAGCGGTTATAAAGGAGGTTTACAAAGTTCACATGGCAGCTGACTAACAATGGGAGTTTACGAACAAATCTACTGAACAGTATAATTGAATGAAAATGCATTTTCACTTAAACTGTAAACAGAGATAATATTTTACAACTTTGGTGACACGCAGCATGCACGTGTTTAGTGGCTTCAAAAAATACTTACACCTGAGCAACATAAGTGTTTGCCACGCAAGCCAAACTGTAAAGTCCTCTGAGACATTATTCTATAGTGCATTTAAACTACTTTACTTTTACAGAATCGTAAATTTGTAAGAGCTCTTTGTTTTTCCTTTTTCCTCGCAAACACTTTTTCCAAGACATTGCTGCGCTAAAAGATGCAAAAGCTGCACTAAGCCGTTCCTGCAGTAACGAGGACGTCCACAGAGAAGTAAAAATGCAGGCCTTTAAAAAAAATGATCATATCAAGTGTTTCTATCTTACGCATATTAGACAGGAGCGAACCAGTGGAAGCGGCCTAGGAGACACACCCCTTTTGTGAGCTCGTCACTGTCAAAAGTCACAAAAAGGGATGTGCCTCAGGGCCCCTTCCACCAATCCACTCAATCTGCACAATATTGAACATTTTCATAAAATTTGGAGGGGGGAACAAATTAAAAGAAATTCTATCCCTGGAAGAATATTTGTTTGCCAATTCCTATAATTTGTGACATGCGCCACGGCCTCAAAACATTTATGCCTGTTCCCATGCAAAAAGGAAACCTCCTCAAACCTTGTAGAGTCGACCTCAAAACTGACATGCTGCCACTCAGACGATGTAATAATTGTCCTTAGCAAAGGTTCCAAGAGTTTCTGCAGATATGTGGCACCATACACCTAGAGAGACAACATATGTGTGAAGGCAGTTGGCAACATGCAGGAATGAAGAGAGACACTGATTGCAGGTAAAAAACATTTCTGCCCACTTTATCTTCATGTAAATAGTTAACACATTTTATCACAGGCTTTCCCCCCCCCCCGCGTCTCAGATAAACTGCTGTAACATCAAATGTATTTACTAAAGTCACAACTATCCCCTTCAGTGGTACTCATTTTATAGTATCTGCATCTAACACCCTCCAGCTTCAGTGCATGGACCTCCTAATTTTGAATTCTACACTTTTCTTCAGGTGGCCGACATTTGACTGCTATCCAATTAACATCTGCGTGTCTGGGGATTATATAGCACTATCAAAATCCTGTACTTGTATTGACAGCAAAACAGAACGTACAAAGTATATAATGCTAATAACAAAATATTTATAAAAGTCAACATTTATCAAGGATGATAAACAATGTGTGACGCAACGTGTCTATACTGTAAGTGGTGAAGAGTTCAAGGTTAGCCATCTGCAATGTTGGATAAACAGCTTCTATAGATACTCTAGCTGGATTATTTCAACACTTGACATTGGATTAAATACGCACCTTAAAACAAAAAGTCATGATTTTACTAGCCAAGCTGTTTCCTCTGAAAAGCGTCTGCATGGAGTCTGCCAGCTCGACTTCTTTAGAAAACATGTTCCACAGAAGCTGATATAGCAGATGTCGGGAATCAAAGAGAGTCACGAGGACACGAGCGAGCTCATCCTAAATAAAATAAAAAAAACGGAACAAAAAATATTTTTATCGAGATGTTAAACACACTAGTTTAATGACATAGTAGATGAGGTTGAAAAGAGACATACATCCATCAAGTTCAACCTATGCTAAATTTAGACGACAGATACTTTATCCTATATGTATACTTCCTTACTGATCAAGAGGAAGGCAAACAAAAAACCCCAGTGACATATCATCCTATGATATCTCATAAGGAGAAAAATAAATTCCTTCCTGACTCCAAGAATTGGCAAACCGGATTAATCCCTGGATCAACATCTTTCCCATATATACTTATTTGGTATATCCCTGTATTCCTTTCCTTTCTAAAAAAAAAAAATCTCCAACTTCTTTTGCACAAATCTATTGTATCTGCTATTACAGTCTCCATGGGTAATGAATTCCACATTTTAACTGCCCTTACTGTAAAGAACCCTTTCCTTTGTTGCTGGTGAAATCTCCTTTCCTCCAACCTTAAGGGATGGCCCCGAGTCCTTTGTGCTGCCCGTGGGATGAATAGTTCTTTTGAAAGCTCCTTGTACTGTCCCCGAATATATTTGTATATAGTTATCATATCCCCTCTTAGACGACTCTTTTCTAATGTAAATCAATCTAATTTAGCTAGCCTCTCCTCAGGAAGCACGTTCTATAGTGCCGGGCGCGTGCTACGCCGTGCGCGCGCACGGATTTTTAGTTGGCTGACGTCAGTCAGCCTTTCTATAGAAGGGCCGCGCGCGCGCACGGCAGGGAGAGGGTAGCAGACAGACAGCGGCAAAGATGAAGAAATTCATCTTTTCGCGCCGCTACCTGGCTCAAATGTATATGTATGTATGTATGTATGCGTGCGTGGGTGCGTGGGTCAAGGATTGTAAAACAAAAAAAAAAATATTTATTAGATTTTTTTTAAAGAAAAAAAAAAAAATATTTATTAGATTTTTTTTAAAGAAAAAAAAAAAAGTTTATCTAGGACTTACTTTCACTCACACAACCCATTCACACACATACTCACATACACACTAACCTGCAGCTCCCTGCTTTATATACATGAAAAGCATGCGGCACGTGCATGCGCGGCCGCATGCTGTATAGAACAGCCCTAAGTTAGATTGTCCATCCCCTTTATTAATTTGGTGGCTCTTCTCTGCACTCTCTCTAGTTCCATAATGTCTTTTCTAAGGCGTGGTGCCCAAAATTGTACTCCATATTCAAGGTGTGGTCTTACTAATGCTTTGTAAAGGGGCATAATTATGTTTACTTCCCTTCCATCCATTGCCCGTTTAATGCAAGATAAGATCTTGTTTGCCTTTGCAGCTACTGCATGACTTTGGGCACTATTGCTAAGCCTGCTGTCTACAAGCACTCCTAAATCCTTCTCCATTAAGGATTCCCCCAATTTATCCCCATTTAATTTGTAAGTCGCCTGTTTATTCTTGCTTCCCAAATGCATAACCTTACATTTATCTGTATTAAACCTCATCTGCCATTTACCTGCCCAAGTTTCCAGTCTCTCCAAGTCCTTCTGGAGAGAAATTACATCCTGCTCTGATTCTACTACCTTACACAATTTAGTATCATCAGCAAAGATGGACCTCAAGGTCATTAATAAACAAGTTAAAAAGCAGGGGTCCCAGTATCGATCCCTGAGGTACTCCACTCACGACTTTAGCCCAACCTGAAAAAGTTCCATTTATGACAACTCGCTGTTGTCTGTCCTTCAACCAGTTTTCAATCCAGGTGCATATATTTTTACGGAGTCCAATTTGCTTTATTTTGTACACCAACCTCTGGTGTGAAACCGTATCAAAAGCCTTTGCAAAGTCCAAGTAGACCACATCAACTGCATTACCCTGGTCTAAATTCCTACTTACCTCAAAGAAACAAGTAAGGTTAGTTTGGTATGATCTATCCTTCATAAATCCACGCTGACCATTACTAATAATTTTGTTTTCCATTAGGTATTCCTGAATATTATCCCATATTAAACCTTCAAGTAGCTTCCCCACTATTGAAGTCAGGCTTATAGGTCTGTAATTGTGACGATGCTCGTCTCTGATCAGGAAGCGGACCCGCAGGGCTGAGGTAGGGATGCAAATAAACCGACCAGAGCCCAGGGACACAGTCCAGTAAGAGTATCCATAGTCGGTAAGCCGGCAGGGGTCAGGGCTGGCGGCAGAGGTGCAGAATCCAGGCACCAGGCAAAGTGTCAGGGCAGGCAGCAAGGTCGGGGTCATGGTCCGGGGTCAGCAACAGGGAAGTCACATGGATAGGCAAACCACAGCAATAGGCAAGCCACACGGAAGCCTCAGGAATGGGGAAGGCACAGGAAGAAGGCTCAGGAACTAGAGCTACCCTCCTGTCTTGCCACCCCCCCCCCCCCTCCGCAGCATTGGAGCACCCACAACTATGTATTGGGAGGGGTGAGGGGGAGGAAACGAGCGCCGGGGACCGGGGGGGGGGGGCACGAGCACCGGGGGGTGATGCAGGAGAGTGATGGGGGATGGAGAGTGATGTGGGGTGGGCAGGGGGGTTGGAGAGTGATGTGGGGTGCAGGAGGGGTGGAGTGATGTGGGGTGTAGGGGGGGAGACGGCAGCTGTGAATGGGGGGGGAAAGGAGGTGTGAAAGGGGGGGAACGGAGCAGTGAATGGGGGGGCCGCAGCGCTGTGAACAGGGGGCGGGTGCCCGAGCAATGAACGGCGGTGGCGGGGGGGAAATGGAGCTGTGAAGGGGGGAGGGGAGCAGAGAGAGGGGGAGCGCCAACATTTCATCCTGGGCAACGCCGAGTATATCAGCTAGTTCCTTATAATTCTGATACGATTCCTCCGTCCCTTCTGACTTTAAGAATCTAAACACCTTTCTCTTCCATTTCCTCCCCTACCTGTTTATTTAGACACATTGGTTTTGACTTATTTCTTTTATACTTATTACCCACGGGTATACACTGATGAGTGTGCTTTCTTAATGTTCTAAAGACTGCCCATTTATCTTCTACATTTTTCACTGCAAAAACATTAAGCCAATGTATTACTACTAGATTAGTCCTCAGTTTATTAAAATCTGCCTTTCTAAAGTTTAAGGTCTTTGTTGAAACCAAGTAATCTGTTTTTTGATAATTTATTTCAAATGAGACCATGTTATGATCACTGTTACCCAAATGTTCCAGAACTTGAATATTTGCTATTACTTCTACATTGTTTGATATGACCAAATCCAGTACTGCCCCTCTCCTGGTTGGTTCCTCAATAATTTGGGTCATACAATTGTCTTTAAGCACCACCAAAAACCTGTTTCCTTTTGTTGTAATGCTAATCTCATTGCCCCAGTCTATGTCCGGATAATTAAAATCACCCATTATGCAAACATGACTTAGTTTTGATGCCTTCTCCAATTGCAAAAGTATTTTAGCTTCCTCAATCTCACAGATATTTGGTGGTTTCTAGCATATCCCTACAAACATTTTCTTTGTACTTATACCGAAGATTAAGCAAACTTCTCTAAGAAAATAATGGCGAATGACTGCTGAACAATGTTTGGAGCGATGTGGTCCAGCAGAAACTTAGGAAGACTCCTAAACCTTTCAAACATGTTAAAAGCTGATGATTTAATTATTTCAATGTTAAGTGGTCAACAACTAAAAAATGCTACTCAGCAGTTACTTACCCACTGTGAGCAAGGAACCACATTTGCTAAAGCCATGGCAATGGGTAGTTCTCCTTGATCGCCCATCATCGTGACCAATTCTACTAGTCTCTCAAAGCGAACAGCCAGTACAGTTTCAGCTAGTGTGTCAAACTCTGTCCCCTGCTGCAGAATTTTTGTGAGGACTTCCATAAATGTAGCTCTCGTCTGCAGATCCTTGTGATAGCCCAAACCTAAAGACAAGAACAAGTGTAACCATCTTGCCATTGAACAAGCTTTTTTTTAAAAAAAAAATTCCATAGTCACATACATGTACCTGGGAATGCATTATAAAGCTTTGTGATTTTCATCAGAGAAAGAATGCTACAGACTTGGTCAGACTTAGGCTAAGGCCCCGCTCCCTCAGTCAGCGCGCCCGCACTGCATACAGGCGGGGCGCTGACAGAAACAGACCGCGATATGCGGTCTGTAGGGAGCCGGAGTGGGGCGGGAGTGGGAGGGAGGGGGGCGGGATCTGGTCGTGGTGCCATCCACCCCACCCCCACACACACACACATACACACACACATACACACACACACACACTTTAACCCGCAGCTCCTTCCCTGTTCCCCGCCCAATGCGCCTCCCATCTAGCTCCTTCCCTCCTCTCCTCCCCATTGGCTGACTCGCGTACCACGTGACACGTCAGCGCCAAAATTCACAAGATTCTTGCAGCATCGGCCGGCTGACGCGTCACAGTACGTAGTCAGCCCTGCCGGAAGGAGGAGCGGGGGCAGGGACCATTCGGAAAGGGGTCTGGTGGTTCGCGGCCGCGCGCCCCGCCAGACGCAGCAGGTTCGCAGCCTTAAGGTTTTCGTAGCCACAATTGCTTGTGGTGCTGTTACCGCGTGTGATTAATAGCAAGGATTAACACTGCAGGGGTCCCTGCTGCTGAATGGGACACCCGCAGCGTTAATTCTTCAGACAATCAGCACAACAACTGTACAGTCTGAATGAGCAGCGCAGAGGTAGACAGCACACTCAGAAGCAGTCTCTGCGAGTGCCGTGTATCCCAGAGCAGCTCTGAAGGTAAGAAGCAGTCTCTGTGTCTGTCCAACACCTTGATGTGTAGATGACCCTTCCCCTCAATATCCGACTAGCACCCTCTCTATCCACCTTTAAGACCCACCCTAAGACACACTTGCTTAAAGAAGCATATAAGTAGCACCGTAGATATTACTAGACATGATACATAAAGCTTGGCCCCCTGCAGAAGCACTTACCAAAATGCCCTTATATTGTCTCTGTACGTTCCTCCTACATACCAATTAGATTGTAAGCTCCTCGGATCAGGGACTCCTCTTCCTAAATGTTACGTCTATGTCTGAAGCACTTGTTCCCATGACCTATTATTTATATTATTTGTTATTAATATGATTACCATGTGTATTACTACTGTGAAGCGCTATGTACATTTATGGTGCTATACAAATAAAGACATACAATAAGCAAATTTGATCGTATAGTGTTCCTCCTCATGACATAGCTAACCATATTCGATCATCTACATCAGGGGTGCGTAAACTGGGGGGCACACCAGATTTTTTTTTTGGAGGGGAGGACGGGACACGCCACGGCGGTTAAAGGCCCCACGCTCTTTCCCAAAGCATTTAAATTAAATGCCAGAGGACTGCGCAAGGCTCTGTAAGATTGAGATTATAGTAGGCGCGACGAAGCGCATGGCGTCCCACGCGCATGTCGTCCGAGTGATGGGTGCATTGCAATGGAGCGATTGGGGAGGCGTCACCAGGCTGGTTCGCCCTCATTGACTGAACCGCTCACGCGAAAAAAAAAAAGAATTATTTGTAGCTTGAAAAATCTGCATCGCATCCGCACGCACTATGGCCACCCTCATTGTCTTCCACTGATTTGTTTCCGAGGCACGCGCTATCGCGGATACTATAATCGCGGCCTAACTCGCATACCTTGACTCAGACTGCTTCGGGCGATGCGTTGCCATGGCAACGTGACGTCACATGACCACGCGGCGTCATTTGACACTTTCGACTAGGTAAGGGGGGTGCGCGAACAGGGGGAAAAGTTTGCGCATCACTGATACATCAACTGGTTGGACAGATACAGACTACTTCTTACCTTCAGAGCTGCTCTGGGATACGCGGCACTCACAGAGACTGCTTCTGAGTGTGCTGTCTACCTCTGCGCAGATACTTCAGACTGACTGGCCTGGGAGGATTAATGCTGCGGGGGTCCCATTCCAAAGCAGGGACTCCCGCAGCGCTAACCATCCCGGGCCACAAAACGTACTGTTTTTGGTGCCGCGGCTTTTCGCATATTGGTCTGCGGCCCCAAAAACAGTAAGTCTGGCCACATCTGTAGATCTCTTCTCCTGAGGGAGTAACAGAGCTGTCAGGTCAAAGAGGTCAACTTGCAAAATAAAACAAACACTTGTGAAGAATTAACACAAACATGTTAATACTGCCTCACCTATAGAGTGCATAAGACCACTATCCACATTGGCATTCAGTAAATTAGACATGGCTAGGACCGTACAGTGTCGTAGGGAAGCCAGTCTCCGAGACATCCCTCTCTTCCTGCCACCAGTCTGGGCCCCATCATCTTCAACTTCACTGCAGTCATTTAGAAGATTCATAAATAGGGTGAAGTATCTAAAGAAAAGAAACCACACGTGTATAGAAACCTACGCTTTATGATCAAAAGTTTAAACTCTAACCAGTAAACATGCATGTTTTAAATGTGATCTTCCGTACCTATTTAAAAGTTTATTTGCTCACTTGAGAGCATACATATGCATATGTTGGCTATAAGGCCCTGAAAGACAACTACAAACACTCACGAGCCACAAAAAATATACTGATGTGCTATGCGCTTCAAGATTAAAGGCCTACCGTTTACGTCTTTAAAACCGCAAACTTGCATATGCATATTTATATACAGAGAGAGCGCTTAGGCATGTTTCTGTACAAAGGTTCAGATGTTGCAGGTTGCTAAGCAACAACAGCAAGGAGGAGAGGAGAGACAGCAAGGAGGAGGAGGAAACAGATGCATGGAATGGAGAGCAGTGTGCATATTGGGCAAGAGGGAGTGCAAAGAGAGGGGAGGAGAGACAGCGAGTAGGAAACAAACACAGCAGGGAAAGGAGGAGATAGTTGAGATGAGTAGGAGAGGAGGGAGTAGTGTGCACAGAGATGAGCAGACACAGGAAGGCAAGGAGTGCAAAGAGTAGCAGAGCTGATGCAGGAGAGAGAACGGTGGGGAAGAGGGGACCAGAGACAGCAAGACATTACAGGGAGGGTTGAAAACAAAGTAATTAATAACCTTTAAGACCTACTAGATCATCGTATGGTACGCCGGGTACAGTTCGTGTTTAATAACCATCTAACCCCAACAGTGCTTCCCTGCTTTCTCCTGTTATCAGACACAGCAGTGTTCAACATTTGTTGCCTGTTTGCAACACACTAAAGGAAAGGCTGTGCTATAAGTGGCAGCTGAAGAGCAGTCTCTTCTGCTGTTTTTCACTCCTGCCTCAACTAGATATTAAAAACTGCATTGATTACGAAATGATATCGATTTACCAATTTAAGCAATGATAAAAGCTTACTTGAGAAATAACTGGGATTTGGCTTCCATTAACTCCACCCCATCGCCCTCTTCAGGTTGCAGCGGTAAGCCTGCAAGAAGAGAAACTACAGCTTCCATGCTTGCCTGGTCCAGATCTCTGCAAAGAAAAAGCAGGTGATGGATAACATAGCATGACTTCCTGTAGCAACAATCTAGAGCATGTTAAAGTCAGTTGCAAATGCGGGCAAGGGCTTGGAATAGAACAGAGTTGATCTCCTAGATATACATGCTCACCATAACGATTTCTACAACCACAACATTTTAAATAAACTACCTGGTTAGGCATTTTACGTCCTCATCTGCAGCTTGGTTAGACGTTCCCATTACCCAGTCAGTCAGATACTCCACCATCTTGTTTCTACCGGCATACAAAAGTGTGAAATCAGCTCTCAAACATTAACGTTTCTCTTTCAGATCATTAAGATGTAACACTAGGATTGCAGTATCCAACAAAGTTTCTTTTGAAATAAAAAGGGTAAATTAAAATACAAGAAAAGCAGTGACATCAAAAGCAAACACAAGCATCTAAAAAAAATAAAATGTAATTACGTTTAAAAAGTCATCCTCAATGAACTATACTTTCTGTCACCGAGTAACATGGATCAAACGTTGCAAAAGATGAAACTCATAATGAACATGTGTAATACATTGCATATGCATACTAATTTGTCGAGAACACGTGATAATACATTATTGCAAGCAGAGAAATCTGATTATCACGACAAAAGCTGCAATTTACACAGGTCGAGGGAAATTACTAATGTGTACATTGCAGTTATAGTCGTTGAGGGGGATTTCTATCACACCAATAAATTAATATCCATGCATGAGAACCACAGGTACTGCCCATAAACTGAATGACAGGAAACATACTGTACAGACAGGTTGGTTCCTCACCTAAACTTCATCTCTTGACAGAAGGAGAGGTCATCTCTTCTTTCCATCATCACCTCCACCAGCTGACAGAGCTTTGTCTTTATCTGGATAGCATGCACCAAGTTCCCCAGCACACGTACATATCTGTGGAGAAAACGATTATTATAATGTTTTTCAAATGTATCCATGAGAGCAAGAATGTACTAAGCCACGCCACACCACATTGTTTTCGCCAAGAACAGTAAATATGGCCACAACAGTAGCTTAAGGTTACAACTAGTACAAGTGCCCACATTGAAGGAACTAAAGTTGCAATGGAACCCAGAAAAATGTCTGATGGTCTGCCGAAAGTGCATTTATTCATTTGAAATGGTATTACTGCTGACAAAATGACAAGGCACTGCAGATTAGGTAACATGAGGGTGCACCCATGGTAGACAAATTCCTGCATTGCTGTAGGGTCGGAGAAAGCCTGGAAGTGAAGCCCACAATTTACTAACTAGCAAAAAAAAAAAAAAGCTTTGATATTTAGAATTGGAACCCCATGCCAAACAAAGCTAAAAATAGACTATATGAATGAGACTGGGTGGTCTCAGTAGGTAACGTTACAAAGTGCCAAGATTGGAGGATTTCATGGTTTTATCACCCAATACAAAATAGTGTTCATCAAAACTCTCCTCAGGGAACCACAACTAGGCTATAGTTTTAGAATAACCAAGCATGCATCAATAAGACAATTGTCTTAATTGTAGATGTATGCATGCTACTGTACTTCTTTTGATATTGATAAAACCTAGTCTAGATGGAATTCCCAAAAGAGGTTCAGAAACGTTGGATTCACACTACTTTAGGTAGCAGTATGGTTGGATTCTGATGGAAACAGCTATTCACAAAAAACATTGCAAGAATAACAGCTGCAGAAAAAATACAACTACAGTACTTGCATTATATGGAAGCATTGGCAATGAATTTCAATGCGTCTTGGTCTGCTATTTCTCTTGAATTAATGAGTTTACAGAGAAGGTATTATAGAGCCACATTTTATTTGGCGATATAGAAACGGATACTTACCTAACTAGGTTTAGCATCATAGTCTCAATGCTAGCTTGCCCCAAGTGCTCAGAGCTGCCTTCTGTGTGATTATCCAGCAAGTTCTTCATTATGGTAATTGTTTGTTCAACAAACTGGGTGTTGGTGTCCTTGAGTAACACCTGTAATACAAGGCAGTATGTCACTGTGCTACATCAACAGCTGAATTATCAGCCCCAGGAAGTAAAAACAAAGGGACATACAAAAGTGGATGCAAAAGCATAATGAAGACAGATCTTTGCCCCTTGGATGACTTTGCCAAAAGATTAGTTTTTTTGTTTTTTTGTTCATACTATATCTAATTGTCAAGAGGATGTTTCACTGTTACACACGTAAAACACATTAGCTACTCTTAAAAAGGAAGTACTCAAAGATAATGTATTCCTTACCTGCCCCTGGGAGTCAAAAAACTTGCTGATGTTGTTCTTCATTTTGTTAAACAGCATTGGATAAAGAGCAGGGCTTAATTCTAAACCCACCAGATCCTTAATGTTAGTCCGAATCTGAATTCCTATTTTGTCATTGTTGCACACCATCAGGGACAGTAACCGATCAAGAAATTTGCTGACAGGAGTTTCTATGTTTCCCTCGGTAGATAACATTGATATAACAGACCCCTTGCGTTCATTAACTGCACCCATGGGTGGGCTGTAGGTGGCCAGCCCTGCATTGCTGCGATGTTGCAGGCAGACTCCTCCGAGGGCACACAGGAACCCAGTCATGTTGATCCATTCCTGCAGGGAGTCTGTGTCTGCCAAGTCTATAGAACCACCTCCACTTACATGAGACATTCTCCTCTTCACAAGGTTCGATGCGACCTACACCAAACAAGAAAAAATATTTCACTTCGTGCCTTGACATCTATTTAATTTGCGTTAAATTGTTTAATGCAACAGTTTATGTTTTTCCTGCAAATGAACATGATGAAATTCCTCAATCGGAAATAAAATTCGGCACTGCAAAGCCCTAAACTCACCATTAAGATATCCCTGAACAATTCCCCCTCAACTGCCCTGTGAAACAACGCTACTTTTCACGTGAACCTTCACATATTCCCTCCCGCACCCTAAGCCAACACCTGTCTTATTCATGGTCTGGTGTTTGATAATAACCCCTTAAATATTACTAGGCGTGTTACTCCCTACAGTACTGTGCTTTTGGTTTTAGGGAATAAGGTTTTAACGCAGTGGTCCCAAACCTTTCCGTTGTGCACCCCATTCGAAAATATTTGTTCTGCGAACCCCTAATTAATAAATCTTATTGCCTACTCAGACTATTGCAAACAAAAAGCAGTGTGACCGATCCCAAACAGTACTAGTGGCCTTAGCTAATGGGGTGAACAAACGCTTAAATAAGGTCCCAAACTGCACCACAGTGTATGATATAACGGTTAATGGACATTACCACATTCGATTGCTTATAGGAATTTCCATTTTTATTATTGTGGACTATTTTTTTGCAGATCTTGGTCAGACTTTTGTGGATCACTCATCTATTATTTAATTTTTTTTGTAAACACATTGGACACTTTACAGCTAATTTCTTCAGATGGCAGTTTTGTTGTTGCTTTTTACGCATCCGGCACTACATTATTTTGTTTCAAAGGTAGTTTTTTGCTTGTTGCCAAATATTTGTTACGTTTTAGGGCGTTTTGCCTTATCAATAATCTTTTTTCAATGTAAGATTTGATGAGTGCTTCATTCCATGACTTCTACATACAGTATTTCAATTGATGACCCATTAGTAGGAGCGCAATAGCACCAATCGTTCATTGTTTGTTTATTTTTTTGTAATCTGTATCTTATTATATGGATAGTGCTTTAATCCACAAATCTGTTGTGTGTAATAGATGTATGGTATACATACCATAGTACAAAATCAGTAGATTCCCTAATTATACTGCTAGGTTACAATCCTTAGCCATTTTGCCAGCCCCACTGACAGAGTTAATACTGGTGATCAATAAAACCTGGCTTTACCTGGCAATCTTCCAGTTTAGTCTTTGGGAAGTTGAGAATCAGCTTAGTAGCTTGGTCCCACTTCGCATGTGTATCTTCCCAAGCCTAAAAACATGAACGGCAGTGCAATTTTGTGAAATCCTAGTTTGTACATAAACAGAGCAACAAGATTTTAAGCTTGAAATAGAAAAGGAAACCGTTTTGATGTTTGTTTTGATATTGAAATAAGAACATTTACACAAAAGTTTCCTAGGTACAATTTTGATGCAAGTAGAACAGTATATTGCATTTTAAATATCATACCAATATATTAACATTACTTGGCTATTGACTGAAAAGTAAAAAAAAAAATGAATAGATTAAAGTAGAGGAACTGAAACTACACATTAATCACTACTAAACACTTCCTTCAAACACAAATTCAAAGTAAGTTTTGAATTAGCAACCAGATTTTTTAACCAATGTATCGGAATAAGGAATGGAACCCTTAAACATACAATGGGGAACTCACCTCTGTGTTTCCTGCAGTGGGATGCTCTATCCTTCTCAGTAAAGCCATGACTCTCTTCTGCAGAGCTGCTCTTCCTAAAAGACACAAACTGGTTTCACTTCACACAAATAAGAATATCAAATAATTGCAAACATGGCAGCAGATACCATACATTTAAACATTTAGGGTTTAAAAGTATCAGGCCTAAAAAGTCTACCCAGTATAAAGTCTACCGATGTTGTATAGCTATTAAAGCACAATTCTTTCAGTGCTGGAGGAATTTTAAATGCACTGAACTCTAATACAACACAAGGCAACCTAATCATCTTTAAAGCAAACGTGGCTTCAGTTGGAGTTAATGAGCAGGATAATACAATGCATGTCAAGCATGTGCTTCCTAAGTCTTAGATGAGGGAAGGAAGTAGAAGGGCTCATACTTTGCCTATGCTAGGTACACACACACACACCAATGTGTCTGGTTTATTTGGGGGGGGTGGGCAGAGAAAACATATTGGTCTTAGGTATGAGTAAAACTGCCAAGTACTTCCTATCCACTGTACAAATAGCACAAATCGCTCTCTGCTACTTTAATATTAAATGCATGTGGACATCTAAAGGTTAATCCCTCAATACTAGCATAGGGATCACTGAATGGGAGTGGCCTAGGCTATAGTAAAAATAGGAGTGTCCCCTGTCTGGGTAGAGATCGGAACACAAAGGAGGGGAGGCTGACTGAAGCAGATCAAGTCTAGTTCCCCCACCAAAGGGTAGCTAGATTAAGGGTCCAACAGCTCACCCACAGTGGAAGAACGTAAAGGCAGTGGACTAGTGAGCTCTGAGGAAACCTGAAGAGCCCCCTGAACACTATCTGCTGCAGAGGACGGGAGCCTTTTGGTCAGCATAAGTTTTACTGTTTGTGTTGCCACCAATTAAAGACAACATGTATGCCTAGATCCATCCACGGCACTACTGTCGGTCAGATAGTCACCGAGCACCAACACTCCCCCCTGGCCATGTCAGAAATAACCTTGTGGCAAGTGATGACTCCCATACTCTCCTGACCATCACCAATACGACTACATATAGGTAAGAGCAGATTTAGAAAACTCTAGTTCTTTACATTCTTACCGGTTGACATCATGTTGCTTACAGATGCAAACTCCATGAAGGTGTTGTAGTTTGGCAAGAAATTTTGAACCGATACTTCATCAACCCCGCAGCGGATATCTGCCTCCTCACACAAGTGTCGAAAACAGGACATGGCAACTAGAATCGCCTCAATGTCAGGACTCCAGAGGAACATGTACAGAGCTACCTCTAATTTTGTTTGGGCTTGACGGCATATTGGGATTCCACTTCCAGCTGCAGCACTTTCCTGAAGGGTCCAAATAAACATGTACATAAAACTTTGTTTTAAAAGTCTGTGAAATGTGGACAGCTACTTTTACAAAGAGCATCTGTTTTTCAGAGGCTAGTTTGCCAGTATTTGTCTGTGCAAGATGCAACAAGTTTTCCACAGCAGAATTAAAGGACGCCAAAGCTGAACCGTGTTATTTCCAGCTCCAGGGCCCGCCTGCTTCCCAAGATGCATATCGCCGAAGTGCTACCGTTATCTCATGGAGGTTTAATGCGCCCACATCACGCAGGTTAAAATAGGAAGCCGCAACGGTTGGTGGCATGGGAGCTTTAAACTTCCATAATGTTTACCATTGAAAGGACAGCCTCCGCTGCACCTCGGAAGTATGTATCTTGGGAAGCAGGGGGTTCACGTAGCTGAAATTAAAAAGGTTCAGCTCCAGGACCTCTTGCTCCGCACATAGGATATAAAACAAAATTCCCATGGCAAGCTCCTTTAACTTTGCTGTGGAAAACTTAGGCAGAACTGTTCCTTTAATTGTCCGAAGTCAGAATTCCTCAGAATGCCACATTGGTAACATTTTTCAATGCCACTTCCACTGATAAAATACTACAGCAGGAAATGAATTATAGAGGTCATTGGTGTAGTGTGTAGCTGATGTATTTTACAAGCACAATTGCTGAAATCCTACTTATTTTATGGGTTTCAACTTTCTAAAGACACCTAGAGGGCTAAAAGGTAATAACCATGAACATTATACAAATGTACTAATTTCGTCAAGTGCTCAAAGGTTTACACACTAGAATTGCCTTTTAGTGAATGTATTTCAATGCTGCTGTGAGCACATGAAAAATGTTAGCCTCTTTACAGTTGACGGGTATGCAGTAAAGTAAGGAGGACAGAGGATTACCTTATTTTTCAGAAGGAACTTATTTCTGCATATCAGAATTTCTCGCAGCCATTTGAGAATTTCTGTGCTGTTGAGCATCTGATGACCAGTCAGCTTCTTGCAGATGTAAAAAAGCATCTGCGAGCTGTTGAGAAATACAAAGAAACTATGTTAGGGCGATGTCTATAAAACAGACTGGCCCTGGGAATAACGAACAAGGTGGTGTCTGGTTAGGAGCCAATGAACAAGATTTTAAAATAACACAATTTGTGCCCCACATTAGACTACTGTTAAAAGGGCATCTCCTCAAAGGATAAAAAAAAAAAAAAGTGTCCTTGTGAATAATTCTTAAACCGGTTACCATGGTACCCAAATGCTTTGTAAAACCGTCCAATCTGTATCAGATCTCCTCTTCGTTTGTCTTTAAATTACAGGTAGATTTTTTCTGTGTCAAGAATCAATGAGGCCCCTCATCGCCATTTAAGATTACCAATGCAGAGGAACCAGTAAAAATATATAATGTTCTTTATCACAGAAAACAGTGATATACACTTATTTATGTAAAATGTCCCCACAGCTGCGCCCCCCCCCCCCCCCCACCCAACGGAGTCTGCCCACTTAACCCACCTTATTTCCCAAAAAGTTTCTATTGGTGCGTCTGGATTCCAAAGCTCAATGCTGTCCGATTGGTGAAGGACCAACAAGGCCTGGATTTAAAACAAAAAGAAATGAGGAGCGATTAGAAACCATGCCTGAACTCGGCAATGCACAGGCAATAAAACATTTTGCCAGGAAATATTACGTTTGGACCCACACTCCAGACCGTATACTCCCTCTACACTGGTGGATTCCCAAACACCAGTACTTGTGACAATCATCTCTTCCCATCTTAGTCATGAATTTTATGCACAAACCGTACAAGTACCACAAAAGACACATACTGAGATTTAAAAGTTGGTTGACAGCTGTTGCATTATAAGGCAGCGCCTATAGTGCCCTCGATGGTGACGGCGACACGACGGGTGACGTCACCCGTCGCCATACGCGACAGTTATATTTCGCCGGGTGGCGGTGTCGCGGGTTTCCTGAAATTTGACTGGTTGAAGGGCTGTCATGAGGCGACAGCCCTTGAAAAATCAAATTTTGCCGGCTACCAGTTTTCGGGACGGCGCACCGTCGCCTTGTCGCCGTCGCGCTTACTATAAGCGCAAGCGGCGGCGGCAGTGCATTTGTTTTCGGGCGACGTCGCCGGCACTATAAGCGCGGCCTAACATGGCCCAATGAAATTTCAAGTGTCTCCACAAATTATTTGGACTTTGTAACAAGATTTTCACGTGTAATTTTGTTTGTGTACCTGGACCTGCACTTTTAAGTGGTATAGGGAACCAGAAATCATTATAAACTGCAACTATTTCATTTTCGAAGCCCCAATGGGTTGCTGTGCTGCTTACAAAAGCGCTCTCATACTGTATAGAATACTACATTTCAGGAATTAAACACCGCTGGCGAGTAGAAACCAGATCCCTTACCTCCATAGCTTCTTGTGCAATCTCTGGCATATTTGAATGAGGCACCAGCTGTACCAGTCCAGTAATTAATTCGGCTGTGCTGCTTTGTGTATCGGGACCTGCCTTTCTTGGATTCTAGAAGGAAAGCATCCATCAAAGAGTTCAACGTTTGTAAAATAAAATGGGATACACACACACACACACACAACGTAATAAGTATTGCACATGGTAAATTAACAAAATGTGTAGAACGGTTTTACAATATACTTTATTGAATTTTGGGCATGTAAATTACATGACATGCACAACAATCAGATCTTGAACTAAAATCAAGGACAATGGCTAAGGCTGCGGCCCCGCTGTCTGCGCTGTACGCGCCCCTGCCAGGCTGGCAACGCGTGCAGTCGAGTTCCCCAGTTTGCAATGAGCTTTAGGGGGAAAGACAGAGGGGGGGGGCGTGGCCATGATGTCCCCAGGCAGGTTCGCCCTCATTGGCTGAACCGCCGGGGGGGGGGGGGGGGGCGTGGCCTAGCGCTCAGTCGCTAGAGCTGATCCCAATTTCTGTCTGCAGGAAAAACGGACTGCACAGCGTGGCGGCCCCGGCCCCATTGAGAGGCGGCTCTTGTTCCTGCGGGCGCTGCAGCACCCAGTGGGGACCTGGCCTTAGACTCAAGATCACTCCTCCTTCCAATAACATTACTAATGCATATTATAGAAATTATGGTGGGTTAAAAAAAAAAAAAGCGACAAAAACTCTCCACCATACAGTGGGTGGAGGGGTTTTGTCACTTTTTTAACCCCCATAACTTCACATTACAAAGCCAGTATAATCAGCCTCACACTGAAGAAACCCAAAAAGTTGAAACAGCTGTCCGTGGGTAGGTTCACTGGCTATGCACTTCTTTAACCCAGGCTGTGCTTAAAAGGCATAAACTTTTAGGGATCCATGTTAAAGTGGACAAGAAGTAAAAGGTGACACGGTGTGCTCATTTGCATATCATTACCCAGAATCCCTTGCTGCAGTGGAAGCACCCTATGCTAAGAGATAATGGTGAAAGGCAAGTTGCAGACCTGTCTGAGACATGTGAATATGCACACACCTGATCTTTTTATTTGCTGTACTACCAATGCACAAAGTTTAGATAGCGACGAGAAAATAACTATGATAAAAAGATACAGACCCAAAATGTGGATACAATTACATTTTTAGTTGTGAAAGACAGCGCAGATTTTTTTCATGCTTCCCTCCCCCCATTTGTTTCCAGTATTGGATCCCCTTCCCACAGAACAGGGTCACTGTATTGCTCCCTCTCACTATTACGGTGTGCTCTCTCTGATCCACCTTCTTCTAAGGCAAATCGTGAATAGAAGTGTGCCGCAGTAATTATGTCATTCCATTATGCCACTAAACAGGGTGGAGCCAAGGGATTGGCAAAAAAATACAAACCTAGCAAGCAATAATTTGACATCCCCAATGAAAATCATTAATTAAATGCAGATAACTACAAATATGCCACATATGTCCTTATAACACTTCAAGATTACTGGTTTTAAATTATATAATTGGCGCTCATAGGTAATAACTTTGAGGAACCTTATTTTTTTTCTCAGGTACATAGGTAGTCTTGTATCTGTAAAAGGGTCAGTCCTATCTCGTCATAGGAAGGCGGCCATGGCACATGGTTCAAGTAATTGGAAGAAACATACCTCCGCTACTCACATGTGACCCTTTTACTAAGTCAGAGGTACATTTAACCCCATCTGAACTGAAGGAGTAGGTGGGCTATTGTATCGGCATGCTTCTTCGTAATATCAGTAATACAAGAACAAGTCCCTGATTTGCTGTATAACTACCACACCTGAAAAACCCTGTACGGCCATGATCAAAAAGACCGTGCTGACCCGCGCTGAGGGGAAACATCATCCCTATTGAGCACGGCTTTAGATGGCGCTTCCGCAGGCGTGCGGAGGCGTGCGGAGGCGTGTGGAATTGCAGCCGACAGCACAATTTAATTTTTCCCGTT
The DNA here is from genome assembly GCF_040206685.1 of Ascaphus truei. Lineage (NCBI taxonomy): Eukaryota > Metazoa > Chordata > Amphibia > Anura > Ascaphidae > Ascaphus > Ascaphus truei. The sequence continues at coordinate 211,857,291 of NC_134485.1, read as the reverse complement.
GAGGGAAGCGCGGGGCCGGTCATGTGACCGCCAAAAGCCAACGGCAGTCCGTGACATGGCGCGCTAGCCCCGCCTCCCGCCCCACAAGCGCGCACGCTGACATTCATGCAGGGACACAAAAAAGCTCCTGCTTGAGCAGGAGAGCATGAGCGTCAGCGCTGCTCAGCGCTGTGAATGTCACCATGTCTGAGGCCTTAGGTTTGAGAGCTTGAATACGGAAAAACGCTGTTGGGTCCTATACTGCGTATTGCACTGCATATTGCTTTTCTTTTTTACCACATAAAATAAAAAAGGGACCAATACTGCTAAAGTGGATTTCTTTTATCCTAATCGGACGACAGTTGAGTGAGGCACTTGTGCTGAAATGGGAGGATTCCTAATATTATTAGGATTAAAACTGCTTTATACATTTTCTTTACTGTATGGCAGGACCATCAACGCAATAAAATAACGTACAAAATCTGTGACAAAACATTTACTTACAGATAATAAAAGCTTTGGATCTCCGTGAATGAGTTTAACCATAGACAGCAGCAAATATTTGTAACTTCTAGTTTCCAGGTCTGTTGGTTTCTCTTTAAATTTAAGGTATGTCATTTTCTCTTTAAACGTAAGACTCTGAGGAAAAATTCCAGCACACTGTCAATAGAAGGAATTACACACTGAACATTTAGAATACAACAGTATTTATAAAACAGGTATAGTCAAGAACGAACTGTCATACCTAACTACCTGAAGATTTGTTTCCACACAAAAATGTTACGCCCTCGCGCATAAGTAGCAAAACTATTCTATATTTCCATCATTGCATTTTAGTTGCATCAATAAACCATATAAATCTGCTTTCAGTTTAGGATTATCGTAAAAGCTAACAAGGTAAAATTAAATAGAGTGCTTTCAAAAAATATGGGACACTTGTGCCACATTGAAAAACAGAATTACACTTTTTTAAATTCTATTTCCAGCTCGCTTTTTATTTTTAAAGATACAAAGAACCAGAACGTGATGTTTGAAGGCCTCATTGTTTATTTTAGGATTGTTGCATCACAAATATGATAAATGTTCCTTGGCATTGTAGAAGAAAATGCCACACACAGCTGTCTGACAATCGACAGTAAGAATATTCCTGTTGCTTCAGAAAAATACACAACTCTATAATACAACTTGGGTGTTAAATTCTAAATGAAACCCCATCATTACATGACTATAGTAATAATGAACAATGCAAATTGGCTGCAAACCCCCATGAACAGTTCTTGGAAATGGATGTTAAAAGTATTAAATACCATTTCTTGTCAAAATATAACATAACACCACCAGTAAGGTCACAAGAGATTGCTAACATCCATGGACAAGTGATTTTCAATGCCCATAAAGCTACCCAATGCACTGGAGTAACAAATATATCGCTCAACATTTGCTGTGGTGGAATTATATCATGAATTCATTTTATAAATGAGAAAAGATCCATTACATTTATCAAACGAAATCTGGGAAAGAATGTGGCAACTGCTTCGTAGAATTATTAAAGCAATGCACATCTATGGGTGAAAACAGAATGGGTTAGTGGTCAAAAAGAATGCGTTTAATTCTCTATTCTTAGCAAGTTATACGGAAGCAATGAAATAGAGTAATGCAATGTAATGAGTAAGCCAACTTGTGATTGTCACTGTTAGATTTGATTTATCTTTCTTCTTGTACTCTTAATATACGCAAAGAGTAGTCATACTCAGGATTTGCTTTACACGGAGGGTACCAAACAAACTGTTGCAAGAACTGAGAATATCATATGTAGCACAACATATAAAGCAGCAATGCCCATTTTCTGGGAAAAGGTTTCCTTTAGGTTATATACCCTGGGGTGCGCCCCAGAGCAGGTCTGTGGTCCCCTGACCAACAGAACCCCATGGATACCAAGATACCCCCCCAAACTAAAAAAAATCTACAAATATAGCCACAGGATTACCAATAGAAAACTGCTGCTTTGAGCTAGAAAATAAAATGAAGCTAAGAAAAAGTAGCCATTTACCCCAAAGAGAGCCTTCAAACCGCAACGGTATGGTTTATTGTGCTTTTAGGGGGTCAACAATTAATTTCATGCAATTTGTTATACATACAAATTGCGTTAAGTTCCCTCGTCTTGTTATCCAACTCAACGGAAACATAACATAGACCTTGCACTTTAGCTTGGGAATTTTGATTATTTCTTCAGTGAAAGAAAACCATACAGTATGTTGCAAGTCCCTCTGACACTGCAGAGGTCTAGCGGTAGTCTACATTACACATCAATAAGATTGGTTCACATCAATTAAAGCACTTGGCAAAACTGAGTTGACAAATGAATTGAAATGGGAAAATATGGACGAGCAACACAGCATTGTCTACAAAAAAAACACAGAAGTCTACAAAACAAAGCATGGCAGAAAGTAGCCGATTTCTCCTATGTAAATGGCTGAAGTTAAGTACTTCCGATTTTGCCTCTTCTACACACATGAACCAGTGGTGAAAACATGCTACCTATTATATCTGAAATGACATGATGTGACTAAAGTGGTAACTATACACAGAAAAGTCCGGAAAGTTTAAAGACTTTTCTGTGGTAGTTACAATGGGTCATACTTACAGCAACAGAAGCCCACTGCCATGCAAAACAGTGACTGGTTGGCATCTGATCATGTGACCGACAGCAGCCAATAAGAACAGAAAATAAGCAGAAGACAAAGCACCACCAATCAATGACAGTTGCCACATACAATAGCTTCACCTAAAATCTTTCACAGGTCACAAAATATTTTAATATTCTTTAAAGGATAGAGGAGCATATCCATTTTAACAGCCTAATAAATTACTAGTACACCTAAATGACTGGTCTTAAAAGGGCAATCCAAGCAGTTTTTTGCTCTCCATTTTTTTAAAGCTGCAGTCCAAGCTGCCATTCTTAAAAAAATAAATAAATATATATATATATATATATATATATATATATATATATATATATATATATATATATATATATATATATATATATATATTCATGTGCATCAATACAATCCACATACTGACAAGTGATTAGCTAAGTTGCTGATCGATCCGTTCTTCTGTAATCAAGCGTTAAAATATGGCTGGGGGTTCACTAAATGCATCTTGGGTCCTGTTCTGCTGCACTGACAGCCAAAGTTCTGTGAGGAAGATCATGTGACCAGGCAGGCACCAGATTCAATTGGTACACTGCTAGAGGGGGCAGGGCTCAAAAAGGTGATGCTGTTTCAGAAGGGGATATGACTTTATATATGGCTGCTATAGGAACACAAATGCCTGTTACATTAGAATAGATAAAAAATGTCTTTAACATTTTTTTTTTTTTTTTAAATGCTACAAGTATTTTCTCATAGTACAGAACTGATTTATTAAAGAAAATACACCTGTAGGATATTTCTTGAACTGCAGCTTTAATACATGGTTGAAGCACAGGGTCTCCAGAGCTGCACAACATTCATTTCAGCTCCGGGGACCCCTTGCTTCTGGAGATACTTCTCTCCAAAGATGGTGCCAGTATCTCCTGCAGTTTTCACCTTTGTCACATGGGCCAATAGGAAGCTGCACCTGAAGACATAACAGCTTCCTATTGGCCCGTAAGACCTGGGAGCTTTGAAAAGCAGCCATATAGTGAACCCTGTAGTGGCAACCGTCACCCACTACGGAGGTAAGTACCTCAGGAAGCAGGGGGTCCCCAGAGCTAAAATTAATGGAGTCCATCTGATGACCCCCTGCTTCAATCCTGTACTAAAAAAATGAAAAGGGAGGGGGGGGGGGGAAACGGCTTGAATTGCCTCTTTAAAATGGTCACACTGAATGTAGCAGACTTCTATTGAAAATCACAGATGCAAAAGAATTTGGAGGTAATCGTACACTTGATGGAATATTGAGTGCATAAAAAGTGTGTCCAATGACAGCACCGCCAGTTGACCTAATAGACACACCAAATGAGTAAAGTAAATGGCTCCTATTCAATACTATCAGAAGCCAAGCAAGACTGTGAACAATGCTTTAACTTTCAAATCAAAGAAATAAAAATCACTAAATCGTTAACGGAGTTACTCCACTTCTCACTATAGTGAAAAGGGTGGGAGGGGAGGGGGGGAGGTAACGAAATACAACATCAAATATTTGATGGAGAAGGACACTAAATTTCTGTCAGTGACCAAAAATCCAACTCAGTCCAAGGCCACTCTATGCAGTGAAACTGCCTTCCAATGCTGGAGAGTTCACAGCAGATTAAGTAGGGGTCAAAGTATCAACTTGTTCATAAAACTAATAGTGGGTTGAAGATAAACAGTGCAAACTAAGTACTTCAACTGAGAACAATGGAGTGGGATATGTCCAGGCATGGTGGTTATTGGCAAATTATGAAATCTTTATATTCTGCGTGGTCAAAAATGTTACCTCCCTAAATACAGACGTCATTGTTGCCTCAGTAAGAAGCCAGCTTACCTACTGAAATACCTGTGACTTCTATTTAAACTCTGGACAGAATCTTGTAATACAAATCGGCAGCTTTTCACTGCACATATAGCCTATTTTAACCAAGACAGCTATCTTCAGATATCTGCCCCATCAGCAATCATCAGTAATCATTATGTCTTGATAGCAGAACAAAACCAGACTCATTTCAAACTAGGGCGTTTAAAAAATAAAAAAAAAAAAAAAACACTTTAAAAGCAGGGAGGGGCTCTCTGTTGCTATAGAAATAATTTGGGGTTTTACATGCCCTCTATTTACAGTATGATGAACTAAACAGAAGAAATGAGATGGAGACACTGAATATGTAATGCAGAGAGAAAGCAGACAGGTGATGTAGACCTTACCGGCGCCGGACGGATTGCGGTGTGCAATTGCATGGCAATTTTGAGCGTTTCGGCAAACATGTTGCGGAGTTCTCCCGAGTAGCAGTACACGGTATCAATCTTGGGCCACCAATCCAGTGCAGACTATAAAAACACAAGATAGACTTTAGTGCACCAGAAGCACAACAAAATCCATGGCGGAGAGGAATAGCAATGGTTAGTCCCGACATGTAATGAACACTCCCAACAACCGTTATGTAAAGAACGCAATCATTTAATTGGATTCCTCAATATTGATCTACCCACGCTAAAATAAATGTTGCTTTTATGTCTCTGGAAATTAATTTCAAAACGTATTTTTGAATGGGGGGAGTAGTATGGGGTGGGGGAGAGTGTTTGCCAATCTTATGTTTTTCCCTTACACGTTGCATACCATGTCCTTGTTAGAGGACCAATAAAATAAGTGGAGGGATGGGGGGGAGGCAAAGGCCCAGCCTCATGAAGGCAGTTGAAATGTTTTCTGAGAAAATAGCTCTACATGTCCAGCATAACCATGCATTTCACTGCCAAACTCGCTATATATATTTTTTTCATTAAAGTTTTTTTCACATTTTTTTTTTTTTTCAAACCCATTGTGAATAAAAACCCATTTTAAAATACAATTATGATTGTCAATCTGAATTACAGGGCAACATTCAGCACACACGATTGAGTAATGGCACCTTTAAAATGTGGCTGTCTACACCAGCACCAATCGTGTTAATCAACAACAGATTTACCAGTGGTTAGATAGCATGGCACAAAAAGAGAATGACTACCTTATCAGCTGTTAGGCACCAGTGGGTTTAGGTTAATGAAACACTGGGCGTCATTGATGAATGTTAAGAGACTGCTGAGTCAGTGATGTTGAATGCACTTGCGTGAGCATTCTGGATGCAGAGCCCTCTGTGCATCTAGCCAGATAACGTCCTGTCGTGTCCTATTACTTTAAAAGCTTGCTTACGGTGAGATCATTCCCCGCTGCTATGGAAACTACAGAAGGCAGAATTCCTATACCCGTATTGGCCCTGAAGAACATTATAGATTTTTTTTCCCCCTTGCAAACGGTTGTCATTTTCTTTTAATGGGACAAATATAAAAGTTCTTCATGAGATCAGCAATGCTCGACCTTTCCACAAGAGCACAACAGACTGCTCCTCACTGAAAAGTGATTGAAATGTTTTAAGAAATATGCAAAACGACAGTAATTACATGTAATCGTCAGGACGCTGCATTTTAATTAACCTCAGCAGTATATTAAAAATAAAGTTAAAACCATATGGCAGAATTAGAAGGGAACAAAAAAAACAGCAATGGCTGAGGAGCGGATAAATAGAACATTATTGCACTCAGGTTGACATATTTTAAGTTGGCTGCATAATATTGCTCAACTACCTTGATCGCAGAGATACTGAAGGCCATACAATAGCAGAGATAATAAAGGCAACTTACATTGTTTTTAAAATAGACCTTCAAAATATGAAGTAATCGGCAGGTAAACAAATAGCGCTCAACAAACAAAATAAAATGACTGCTATCCTTACTTTCTCTTCTGGAGCTAGGAGGCAGCCATCACTAAATATCATTTATGGCCGGTGGCGGGTTGGAGGAGCTGAAGAGCATTAACACTCCCTCTCACATCATTACTACAGCAGCACAAGCAGTTATGAGGCAGGAACTCGAGGTTAATGATAAAAGTATTGTATTGCATCAACATTTCGGTTATCACACTGAGGGGTTATGAAGACAAAGCTTACGAACGGAAACATTTTTGCGATACATGTCTACCAATTCTTCGCTAAAACAGCAGATATTGTATGTCAGTGCACCCAATGAACCACAGAATAAATGCAAATGTCCGTTCTGTGCTAAAACAGGACAAAATCTGACTTCACCTGCAGCAGCAGTGATGCCAAGTCTGTACTGTTCTAAATAAAAACACAAGCAAGAGGCATTCGTAACCAATATTCAGGCATTTCAGCCTAACGAATCAACCATAACATAGCCCAGCCTGGCCAGGATGAATATTCATGAGCTTCTGTTTTATCCGTTATACTTTATCTAAAAGAAAACTGGCGATTTTAAAAGCCCTTTTGAGACATCAAAAATTATTCCTGTCCCATTTGTACTTTTCTAGAGCTATGCAAACTACAACTATCATGAATAAACCAACGTGGGTTGCCTGCAAAATCCAGATTTGTTGTTGTGTAGCTGCGCTCAAGTACAGACTACTTTTTATCTTTAAAAAGGTGTAGATTTCCTCCTCCTTGGAATCTTCACATATCTACCTCCAGCCATATAGTCCTATTTCAATTGCTGAAAGCACACAGGTGCTGACAGGAATGTTCAGCGCAATGAAAAAACAGCCCAACTACTGTTGTCCCAACCAAAATGTGTTTTTTGGATGTGAAGGGCGATTTATAAAGCAGCTGGTCATACATTAATATTGATATACAAAATAAAACACACTAATACTTACATTTGTAATTATCCTATGCAGAGAATTGACTAGCACATAATGAAATGTTGTGGGTGAGGTCTGTGCCAAACAAATCTTCAAAGCAAACAAGAAAAACAAAAAAATACGGTCAGGAATAACCAAAGGCATATGTAAAACTACAAATACTATATATTAATATGTAGTAACAAAAGGCTAACCAATACAGTATACTGAAAGTAACAAAAATGACAAGATCGTTACAACATCTAATTCTATAGTGGATGACTTAAAGCTGCAGTTCAGTCAATATCCTGCATGTGTGTTTTTTTTTTTATTAATCAGTTCTGTAGTAAGAAAAAATACTTTTAGCATTTTCTGTTTTTGAAAAAACAACTTTGAAAGACCAATTTTCTTGTATTCTATTTTAACAGCCATTTGCTAAGGCACTGCCCCTTCTTGCCCTGTCACAAGCCCTGGCATACCCCTTTGTCAGCCCTGCCCTCCCTCTTGCATATGTCAGTGCAGGAGTGCTCATGAATATTCATGAGCTTCCACTGAGTGACAGAAGCAGATGAAAAACATATCCCATATCTAAAGATTTTGCCGATCAATACATGGAGAACGAATTGATTGGCAGCTATACTGTTCTTTAGGAAATTTCGAAACTATTGAATTAAAAAACAAAAAAAAAACAAAGACTGAACTGCAGCTTTAATTATTTCCATTATTTTCTATAATTTGATAACAATTGCAATACGATTCCTGCCTTGAAGTGCTTAAACCTGCAGTAGAGTTGTAGGTAGTGCAATATATGTGCATGCATGAGCTTTGCTTTAAGTAAAGTGGTCATTGCCGGAAGCAATAGACTTATTGGCTGTATTACCCATGGACATTTACAGTTCAGCCCTGGTCACTTTTCATGCTTCAGCCACCTTTTTTTGACGGGTTCTCCCCCCACCTATAGATTACTAGCGAGTACTGAGTGAATGCTATTGGGACTTTCCTGGCGTTTTCCCACCCTGGTAGGATACCTTCTACCTTGTATCGCTCCCCTTTCCTATTATTTACCTTAGGTTGAGTGGGTAATCTCCTTCTTCTTTACAATTTATTGGCAGGTATGAATTAATCTGCGATAGTACAGAACGGGGCACTATCACATGAAAACTACAATTGACTTCAATGGGAGTTTCCATGCAATAGTTCACCGATCAACACCATTGCAGTTTAATGAACAACAGTATAATTACCTTAAAGTGCTGTTTGCTTGTCGGATTAATTCGAAAGCAGGAAACCAAGCAGTCGATCATGAGATCCACATCTGCATTCTGGTTGCCCGCCCCTCTGGAGAAAGGCTTGCTGGTATTGAACAGCAAATTCTGACATGGGACAAAATATTTTATAGCCAGGTTATACAACACTATCGAGTAGACGGGAAGTGCCTTATAAGTAACCTTTTAAATGGACAGCAGTCCCTTGTTTAAGTTTAGCTTAGAACACACATTTCAAATCAATAGCTCTCAGTCCTATACTTGGGCCAGCACAGCTAGGTCTGGTTTTAAAAATAATGAATATATGTAAACTATGTGTACTCATGTGTGCTTACAAATTCCTAGCATCTGGTGCAGCTGTGTTGCCCCGAGGGTCAATGTTGAGCATCTCAAAGGTCTGCTTACAAGGAACAATGTCTTTAATATGTTCATTTTGCAACCAAACTATATGCACAAAACTATTATTAATTATTATGGCAAACTATACAAAGTAGAGAACTGCAAAAATATTGCAAAAGGGACTCATTCATTATGCAGTTTATTTTATTTTACAATTAAGACTTTTTATAGTGCACTAATAAAATGTTGACGACCCCACCGAAAGAGGTGTAAAAGAATATACAAGTTGCTCACCTTCAAGTCGATCACTAAAGACTGGACAAGGTGGAATATGACAGAGTTATCCTCCCAGTTAATATAGGTAGATGCTTTGCACAGCTTGACGCACGCAATGGCAGCACTTTCTATCAGTGGTTTCCCTGCCCCATGCCCGGCTAAAGCCTTTCTGAGGTTTTCCAGAAAGAGTTTCTAAAAAAAAAAAAAAAAAACATCCAAGTGTCAAGACAAAGGTGAAAAAGAAAGAATTGAGGAAGACAGAAGACAAAACAAAAGTTATTGATGCACAAGTTAACTGTTCTCATGTCTGAAATCAATACAGATACACAGCATTTTCTAAAGTTTATAGGTTGCTGGTTTCCAACCAATGTATTTAGACGACCATTGGTTTGCACCAGACCTCACGAGAGCCTCTTGTCCAACAGCATGAGACACTGGCAGGTGTAGCAATGCTTCTGAGAGAATCACACACAAAGTATAGACGGACCACAAAATCTATATTTTATATTTAGCTAAAGAGAAACGTCACTTTTCAAAAGGCCATTTATTTAAGTATATAGCCCAAACAGTAATTTGGGTGGGCTCTGCATGTGCTTGGACAGATCGGTGCACATAGTGGGACGGTTTGTGTCTATTTGTCCTCTCTATGTTGAGTACAGGAATCCCTCAATATATGGAAATTAAAATGTGTCCATAAAGTGAATTTACATATATTCAACCTTATGGAAAAAAATTGTCCACAAGACGTATTAAAAGGACTTAATGCAACACCCCCCATACTTAATGGGAAAACGATAATTGTACGATAAAATAATAACACTCCAAAAAGGGTCACAAAATATAAATACAGTGTACTGTACACATCAGAAACTGCAGTGACGGCGCAGGGAGGTGCAGAGAGATGCAATGACGGCAGGGGGGGGCGGGGGTGCAGAGAGATGCAATGACGGCGAGGGGAGGTGCAGAGAGATGCAATGACGGCAGGGGGGGGTGCGGGGGTGCAGAGAGATGCAATGACGGCGAGGGGAGGTGCAGAGAGATGCAATGACGACAGGGGGGGGTGCAGAGAGATGCAATGACGGCAGGGGGGGGCGGGGGTGCAGAGAGATGCAATGACGGCGAGGGGAGGTGCAGAGAGATGCAATGACGGCAGGGGGGGGTGCGGGGGTGCAGAGAGATGCAATGACGGCGAGGGGAGGTGCAGAGAGATGCAATGACGACAGGGGGGGGTGCAGAGAGATGCAATGACGGCGGGGGGAGGTGCAGAGAGATGCAACGACGACAGGGGGAGGTGCAGAGATGCAATGACAGCAGGGGGAGGTGCAGAGAAATGCGGTGACTGAGGGGTGATATGCAGTGGCATGGGGGTTCCTGGGAATGAGAGGAAGAGGCAGTACAATCGTTTGCCTCCCCCTGTGAATCATCATCTGCTTCGGGCTCTTACCAACTGGGGAGTACTCTTAATCATGTTAATTAGCAAATCAAGTGACTTTTTGTAAAAAAAAAAAATACATCCAAAGATAGCTGCTTTGAACGCCTCTTCTCCTTGTACAGCTTCATGTAGAAGATGATCCAATCCAAAAACAAACAGCATACCATACTACTGGCTTCCAGCTAAAAGCCGTGTTCAGTATACATGGATGATGCATAGCCTTAATGATGTTCTTTACTACCCAACCAACTCTGTCACTGTAGCTTCCTACCTGACAGGACTGTGCACTAAAGTACGAGTTGAAAAACTTCAAATAAAATGAGTTTACAGACTACAGAGTACTACAAGTATGAACAAAGAGTAGGAGATTAACATGGTGCCCATGAGCAGCACCTCCGTGCAGTCACGTGATTGCAGCGATTTTTAACCCGAAAACAGGAGTCCTCTTGCCTCGTACTACAGATCACATTCACGCGATCTCCCCATGAAAACAAGCACTCTGCAGGCATGGTGTAGCCAAGGGTTAATAATGTATTATTAGAATGACTATAGCAAAATATCCAATGCGGTGTTGTAAAAATCTGATTTTCTCACCTTGTTCATTTTGCTTTCCTCTACCACGTCCTTGAATATATCCTGGATGATTTCAGGACACAGAACCAGTAAAATTATCTGCAGGGGCCACACTGCTACTTTACGTTTGGTGCTTTCAGCAAAACTGTCCACCAGGTCAAATAACTTTTCTGCACAGTCTAGATTAAAAAAACAAAACAAAATATACATGCTGCAGTATGCATTGAAAGAGCTCTAAAATAACTTCACTGTCTAGCTGAAGCGTTTAGATGATGTCTTTTAGAATCACTCAACTCGTCTGCTGGTTAAAAGATATGAAATGTTTTATGTTAGATGGAAAAAATTTAAGAACGTTAATAAGACTCCAGGGTACTTTAAAGAGGAAATCCAAGCAGGTTAAAAAAAAATTAAGTGGTACACAGGTGCCCTAGGGGGCGGAGGTGAAACCTTGCTCTAACAAAGGACAGGGAGGGTATCAAAATTAACAAACCCTAACACCAGTGGAGAAGGTGGTGCTCACTGGGGAAGGCGAAGTATGAGAAAGTGAGACAAAAAAGTATCTCCTTTGGTTTTGGCACAGTTAACATCTAAATTAAAACTCGATTTTATTAGCGCAATTAAAATAGAGTGTAAGGGATTATGGACAAACAAAACAAACACGCCAATTCCTGGCATTCAGCTGTGTTATTTAGTATTTCTGTGAGAGGTGTAATGTTTATGAGAACCCACTAATATTATTAGGGTCTCTAGCAATTTAGGGAATTCATTTTACTTTGTAGGACAACTGTAATACAAAACACACACAACAATATTTTTGTGGGTAGATTTTTATTATATTATCTTCCATGTGTTTCATTAATTAACAATTACCCTTGTCAATCACACTCTGAATTATTATTATATGTTCACGTGTTTGTTTTGTTTGTCTATAATCCCTTACACTTTATTTTAATTACGCTAATAAAATCAAGTTTTAATTTAGGTGTTAACTGTGCCACAACCAGAGGAGATACTTTTTTGTCTCACTTTCTCTAAAAATTTAAAATATATATATTTTTTGTTTTAATATATGCAGCGTTTGATGGCCTTTAGTTTTCAATAATTACCTAAGCTGACGATTGATTAGTTCTCCCGTGATCGATCAGCAAAGTTCCTGCTTCCCGGGGTTCACTAAATGGTCGCCTTTCAATTTCAAATCAAGTCAGTAACTCAGCAGCTACAATGTATTCTCATATTACTAAGGTAACATTAATCTATTGTTACAGTTTGTAGTTCAAACTGCTGTGAATATTAGCAACAAATGATAACAAACAGGAAAGTGTTACAAAGATCTTGCACTGCTGGGGAGGTGTGCTAAATCCTGCACTAGAAATCAAAGGATGCTTTAAAACTCCTTTAAAATGGCATTAAGAGTTACATTTTAAAATTTAAAAAAAGGGTAGTAAGTATTCTCTAATACTACAGAACTGATTTTTTAATATTTTTTTTAAAATAAAACACCTTTAGGATATGGCTTGGATTGGTCCTTTAACATGGATTACTTTGAGTGCCATATAAAATGTATGTTTTCAGAATACTTGCTGAACATTGTTCTACTGTACATTCTGCTCAAGGAAGATGGAGTCATCTTCCAATTAGATGTCCCAAGAATTCAAATGGCACCAATATAAAATAAATAAAATAGAAACATGCTTAGGTCTGTACCCAGGACACTAACAATATTGAAAAGATGCTCTGATTGTAAGGCATGAAACATTCTTATTTTGCTTACTTTAAAGCGAGTCGAGTTTAGAAACTCTGACTCCACACTATACACATTGTTTCCACTACCCCCTTCCTTTCAGACAGTAAATCCGTTCTTTAGTTACTGTATGTGAATGTTGTAATTGTTCTTACTATTGTCCGCACAATACCATTGTGCTGCTCTGCAGAATATTTTGGTTTAGAAATCAATTAAAAATGCCTTTGTAAAGTACATGTCCCTTGAATAGTTCGTAAAATATTTTTGCAATAAATCAGTTCTGTAGTATTAGAGAATACTTACTATCTTCTTTTATTTTAAAATTAAATTCTTAATGCCATTGTTAACGAGTTTTACTATACTGAGCAGCCTGTGATTTCTATAGCAGGCTTTAGCCCACCTCCCTAGCAGTGCAAGATCTCCAACACTTTCCTGTTTGTGATACTTTGTTGCCAATATTCCCAGCAGTTTGCGCTGCAAACTAACCATAGATAATGTTACCGTAGTAATATACGGAAACATTGTAGCTGCTGAGACACTTACTGAAGGATTGATTTAAAACTGAAAGGCAGCCATTTAGTGAACCCTGGAAAGCAGGATTTTGATCGATCACGATCGATCACTGGAGAACCAATCGATCGGCAGCTTAGGCAATTCATTTTCAATAAAAAAGGTAATCAAAGGCTGCATATATTACAAACAAAAAGGAGAAAATTTAAACAACTTACCGTAATTTTCTTTTCCTGGAACCATGGCAGTGGGCACCATTGGGTTAATCCCTTCTCACTCTAGGTAGGACAGGAAGTAGACTTTTGCAGGTAGGCCATATAAGGCCCCTCCCTCTACCTGCACCTTAGTCTTACGATTCTTCCATAGCTGAAATATATAACTGATAGGCATTAGACATACATAGGGAGGGTAACTATGTGCCCACTGCCATGGTTCCAGGAAAAGAAAATTACGGTAAGTTGTTTAAATTTTCTCCTTTCCTGATCACCCTGGCAGTGGGCACCATTGGGACATACCCAAGCAGTGCAAATTTTAGGGAGGGATACATCAGAATAGACAACACCAGTTTAATGCCTTATCAGTTTGACCTTTATTAATACACTTTATTTTACTACAGTTCCTAACACTCTACGCCCAAAGCTTGCGTCAGCTGCTGATTGTACGTCTAGTCTGTAGTATTTCAAGAATGTATTGAATGAGGACCAGACTGCCGCTATGCAAATCTGTCCTGGTGTATCCTGGGCTTTAATGCCCATGAAGTAGACATGGCCCTTATAGAATGAGCTTTAATGTTCAAAGGTTTATCTTGTCCTTTGCTTTCATAAGCCTTTTAATACAAGACACTATCCACTGGGAAATTGTTGTCTTTGAAGCTTCTTGACCTTTCTTCGGTCCCTCTGGAATTGATGAATACTGTAGTCTGTCTGACTTTCTGAAATCTCGCATCCTTCCAGGTACACTTTTAGACATCTTACCACCTCTAACTTGTGTAGTCTTTCTTCTTTCTTATTCTTTGGTTCTGGACAGAATGTCGGAATCACAATTTCTTGATTCATGTGGAACTGTGATACAACTTTTGGCAGGAATTGGTATACTGGACTGAGAACTGCCTTGTCTTGATGTATGACTAGGAATGGTTCCTTGGCTGATAGAGCCTGTAGTTCTCCCACTCTCATTGCTGTGGTGACTGCTATCAAAACGCTATTTCCCATGATAACCATTTCAAGCCTATCTCCTGTATAGGTTCAAACGGAGCTGCTGTTAGTACATCCAATACTAGGGACCAGTCCCCTGTAGGTACCCTGTTCTTGATTTGAGGCCTTAACCTTTTAACTGCCTGAAAGAATCTGATGATCAATCTTTCCATTGGCAGATTTCTTTCCAACAAGGCTGATAGTGCAGACACCTGTACTTTCAATGAGCTAAGACTGAGACCTTTCTCAAATCCTTTTTGCAGGAACTCCACAATTTATACAATTCTAGGTGAAAGGACTTCTGTTTTCCCTTTTCACCCCAATCGCGAAAGCAAAGCCAGATTCTATGGTATACTTTCGATGTGGAACTTTCCCTTGCTTGTAAAAGGGTTTGGATTGTTTTGTCTGAACAATCTTTCAGTCTCAATGTTTCCTGCTCAATTGCCATACCGTCAAAGCCCATTGTTTGGCATTCGGATGACATATTGACCCCTGTCGCATCAACCCTTTGCGATCTGGTATGTGCCATGGTGTATCTAGTGCCATATTACCAAGTGTGTGAACCAAAGCCTTCTTGGCCAGTAGGGTGCTATAAATATCACCTCTGCTTGGTCTTCCCAGATTTTCCTGATTGTTTCCAGAATTAAGGGAATTGGAGGGAACAGGTATACCAACTTGAAGTGCCATTTGAAACTGAGAGCATCTGTACCCTGTGCGCTTGGATGAAACTGTCTGGCACAGTAGTTCCTTACCTTGCGGTTTTGGTGTGTCGCCATGAGATCTATGTCTGGCTGATCCCATCGCTCTACCAGTTCTTGGAACACCTGTGGCTATAATGCCCCTTCTCCTGGGTGTATGATGCTCCGACTTAGAAAGTCTGCTGTGACATTTTCTAGTCTTGGGATATGTATGGCTGTAATTTCCTACAAGTGGCATTCTGCCCAAAAGAGGATTTCTGCTGTGAGGTTCATCAACTTTCTGCTCCTGGTTCCTCTTTGTTCGGCTATATACTTGACAACTGACCTGTTGTTTGATTCTATTTTTATACAGCCACCTCTTATATGGTCTTGGAAAGATTCTAAGGCCCTTGTACTGCTTTTAATTCCAGCAGATTTGATGGAAGATGCTTTTCCTGGTTTGTCCAGGTTCCTTGCACCAATGTTTCTCCCATCTGGGCACCCCGACCTGTGTTGCTCGCATCTGTTTAAGAAACGTGCATGGGACTAAGACAAGGCATTGCTGAGATCTCAACTCAGGATCTCCTGTTTACAAGACAGCCGCTTTAACCACTAAGCCACAGTGCCATTGACTTGTAATTCTTACCCAGTGCACTGGGTGTAGTGTTTGTCCTTTTCCCAGGTTTCGGGTATCTTCCCACCACTTTAATTCCTGTTTTGTGTGTGGGTGTAACAAGATTCTTGGTCTCATATGTATTGCTGCCCATTTTCTGACGCTTAATGTTGAAGCGAATTTCCCTAGGAGCTTCATGCATTCTTCTGCTGAAGTCCTGGTAGCTTTCCTGAGCTTCTTTGTTGCATGGCTATGTCTTGCCTCTTTGCATCTGGTAGTCTCACTTCTCCTTTTGCTGTATCAAATTCTACCCCCAGAAATCTTAACAGCTGAGTGGCATGAGATGGCTCTTGTTTCTGTTTATTAACCAACTGTGGTGTTCCAGAAAGGTTATACCATCTTCTGGTCTTGTTGGAGTTTCTCCAGACTCCCTGATTTTACCCGGATGTCGTCCAGGTATGGGTATATATCTACCCCTCTACTCATTTCTGCCACTAGAGGGGCTAGAACCTTTATAAACGTCCTTGGGGAAGTCGCCAGACCAAATGGCAGTGCTGTATACTGATAATGATCTTGATTTACTGTAAACCTTAGGCATCTTTGGTGTCCCTTTGTTATGGGCACCTGTAGATAAGCATCTTCTAAGTCTTATTGCCACCATCCAGTCTCCTGGTTGTAGCTCTTGAATAATCAGGTTCACACTTCTTAGGTTTAGAATTGCTCTGTACTCCCTTGTAGGTTTCCTTACTAGAAAAATTCTGGAATAAATTTCACTTCCTCTTCCTGAGGTACCTTCTTTATTACTTCTGCTTGTAATAATTTCTTTAAAGCCGAATTATTCTGCCTTCTTTTTTCCTTGGACTGTATCCATGTTATTAAGAACATATTTCTTCTTGGCATCTCTCTAAATTCTATACTGTACCCCTGATGAATGGTGTAATACCCAATTTTCCTGTATCGTTTGGGCCCATGTTGCAGAAAAACTGCTTCAGTCGCCCTCCTACTGGCAACTGTCACAAAAAAAACGGTCTTGGCCGTCCCTCCATGTTCTTTGTCTTGGAGATGACCTGCCAGGTCTATATGCCTTTGCTTCCTTATATTGGTTTCTATTAGCCTGTTGGAAACCGAATCTTCTGCTTTCTTGAGGTAAAAAATGCTCTTACCTCCTGATGCTTTTGTTATTATTGCATCCAGTTTGTTACCGAAGAGGAACTCACCTTCAATGGTAATCCACACAAGTTGTTCTTTGATGCTGTGTCAGCCATCCACTGTCTGAGCCATAAAGCCCTTCTTGCTGATACCGCCAGCACCATAGATTTTGCTGCTCATTTTACGTCGGACAGTGCTTAAGAATAGCACTTCTTTCCACACCTTTGTGTATTGCTTCTTCAATGTTGGCAACTATGGCAGGTATGAGGATGTTCCTGCGGTAACGTATGTTTTCTTCCATACGTATCATCTTCCTATCCATAGCGTCCTCCAATGACGCAAGTTCCTTATTGGAATTGTGGTCTTCTCTACTATTCTGGAAATAGCAGTATCCACCTTTGGGCTGACATCCCAAAATTTTACCTCCTCTTGTGGGAATGGATACATCTTCCCAAACCTTTTTAGGTGTAAATACTCTGGCATCTGGTTGCGCCAACTCCACCTGAATGAGGTCCTTAACTACTTTATGGATAGTAAAGACTCTACCTTTTTAAAGCAGCCGCAGTACTAGCAGCAGTAGCCGCAGTAGCAATAATAGCAGTAGTAGCAATAATAGCAGTAGTAGCAATAATAGCAGTAGTAGCAGTAGTAGCAGTAGTAGCAGTAGTAGCAGTAGTAGCAGCAGCAGTAGCAGCCTGCTTAGCCTGTCAAAGCAGGCCAGTACAGAAACTCTTGAAGCAGCCAGGACACTTTTTGTCTCGCCCCAAAAATGTTATCTTTTTTGTGGGTTAACTCCTCAATGTCTTCCAGTTCCAAACCTGTATCATGGCTTTGATGAGTGGATCCACCCTTTCTACATCAAATTCAGATTCCTTCCTGAATATCTTGATCTGATGAATCCATTTCACTCTCTGACACATGAAAACAATCAATTTCAGACCCATATGATGAAAAACTTTTCCCCTTATCCAGACTGGTCTGGGATCTAGATCTTCCTGCGCAGGGTTAACAGCTTGCTGTACTGCCGCATCAACTCTGTTTAACAGCCTCCATCAATAAAGAAAATGCTCATTTGTTCATTGGTATCACCTGCAGGTGTCTTAAGACAATCTTCACATAATTACTTCCCTATTAGGGCTGGTTTCACACAAGCTGAACACCATTTAGTTTTCTTAGCAACCTTTCATTTATGTTGCAGGGATTCCCCCGTCCCTTTGAAGATCCTGCTTCTGGGAGGGTAACCACCGAACTAATTTATAAAAACAAAATAAATACTAAACATACACCCTAATGTATATATACCATCTCTCTTTCCCATGCAGAACTAAAACTAAGGACTCACCTAGTCTTGGGAACTGAAGTTTTGGGTGTTTCCATTTTTGAATCCATATCCAGCACTTGGCTTCTCCCTGCTGAGCGTTCCATGCTGCAGCTTTCACTCACACATACACCGTGTGGTCGTCGCTTCTCTGACGTCATCAAGTGCTCGTGCACGGCTCGCGTGTCTGTACGCATTTGCCGGCGTGCCGTGACGCGCACGCTCCCGAGCGGCCGCCTGCACTGTACCCCTTTTACCGCAGTATCTCAGATACACATGCGGTCAATATGAACCTCCTTCGGTTCGCAGCAGAATTACTGGGGTAGTTCACCGCCGCGTTCCATACGCTAGTGCGGTCAATTGAGCCTCCTCTGCTCGCAGCTATGGCTGCTCCCCCCTCCTCCTGTAGCGGGCTGCTGGGTACTTTACCGCAGCGTACCATACGCTTATGCGGTGAGTCTGGGCCTCCACGGCTCCCAGCTGCAGCTGCTGTGCGCCTTTGATCGGTCCTGCGCGGCTGCAGCTGTTCCCCCCCCCCCCCCCAACAGGGGCTCCCCCGACTCTAAGGGGTCTCCGTCTCGCCACCCGTAAAGCGCATCGCGGAGCTTCAGGGCAGACAGGCTGAGACCCTGGCTATCTGCACAAGGTGCAGTAGGTGAGCCCTGTTAGAAAATAAAAAATCCTACACCTAGCTGTGAGGACAGGAAATAGACTAAGGTGCAGGTAGAGGGAGGGGCCTTATATGGCCTACCTGCAAAAGTCTACTTCCTGTCCTACCTATAGTGAGAAGGGATTAACCCAATGGTGCCCACTGCCAGGGTGATCAGGAAAAATATATACTTCACCTTTTTCTTTTTTTAAGATACTTGGAATGCCTCTTTAAAACAATATCCACTCAACTTACCTGCCATATCAGTTTGTGGTCTCTGGTACAGTTTAGTAAATTCATCTGGATAATTTTCTACCCAATTCCAAAATGCCTACAGAAAATTAGAAAACATTAATTACATACACAGTATGCATCAAAACCGTTATAACAGATGTACAATGTCAATGTACACTTACTGTATGTGTTTATACATCAAACTTGGAATTTTTCATACAATAACATTTCTATGCATATATTGCTAGTCGCTCATTGTACTGGATAATAGTTTTTTTCCTGCATAGCTCTGACTATGTACGCTGTGCTGTACATATAATTTGTGCCTGTCCCGTAGAGCTTACAATCTATGTTGTAGTGACTTGCCCAAGGCCACAGGGAGCGGACACCGGGATTTGAGCCAGACTCCCCTGCTTCAAATTCAGTCTCTACACACTGAGCCACTCTTTCAGAAGAATCTCACTCAAACAATTTCAGTTTATTAAATGTACAGTAATACCGTAGTTATATTTTGCAACATGCTACAGATGTAGGAGAGACGTTGTCTGTACAAGACAATGTCAAACAAGACACTTGGCCTCAAAAAAGATTCCTTCCTGGCCGAATGACGCACAGCAAAGTCGCAATATAGTGTAACTATTCTAGTCACAGAAGTGCATCTAGTGCAGAACGCAAGCCACAGGTGTCCCCACGCCCTATGGAGTGATAAAGGAGCCTCATTAGGAAGTCTCCTGTTGCTATCCAAATAGGAGGGATTCCAGCTTCTGGCTGAATGTATCTGAAGGCTAAATGTTTCATGACCTTTACCTCCAAGCCATGGTAACTATTGAAACATGGGTTCCTGCAATTTGCACATATAAAACCAGTACTACTTGTGCATTCGCCTATCTAATAAGTTAGCAAGCAGAAAAACAAATAGAAGTGTGTACCTTTTCAAGACTGTTAATGACTGCCAACTGAGCTACCTTCTTGA
Organism: Ascaphus truei; assembly: GCF_040206685.1. Classification (NCBI taxonomy): domain Eukaryota; kingdom Metazoa; phylum Chordata; class Amphibia; order Anura; family Ascaphidae; genus Ascaphus; species Ascaphus truei. Next base: position 211,837,023 of record NC_134485.1, on the reverse strand, counting down.
GAGATTTAAATTTGAGGACTGTTTCTGTAAAAGAAAATATATATTTATATATACACATTTGTAAAAAAAATATTAGGGTGACCCTTCCATGTCTTTCAATGAAATCCAAATATACATATCACAAACTGTGAGCTAATTTACAAAGCACCAAATGTTCCTTAAAAGTGAAACCGCACTGGACACAATAAATCTTACGGTAACAATATACATACGAGTTTACCAGGTGCTGGAAGCATCTAATCCCACACCCATTGTTGTACAATTGCACTTTTTTACATACCTTGTAAAAGTCTTTTAAGTTTCGAACAGTCCACATTGATGTACTGCATCAATTCTATATCGTGAACGTCAACATTATCCTCTGAGCAAACTGTCATTTCCTGTAGCCTGAAAAACACGTACATTGAGTTGATGATTAAAACAGACATAAGATGAAGTCTATGACGGCGGACATGGTGGTCCTTTCTGAATGTGTTTATTCCAACTGCTACATAAAAGGAAGTAGCTGGATATCCACGCATTAAAAATGTGCTGAAACACATATGAATTTAGGTCTTTCATGGGGGTAGATGTCCAGGAATTGATCAATTTTCTGGGGGGGGGGGGGGGGGGAAATCCCTCAAGTCCCAACGGAGAAGATGACACTATATATGTTTGCACGGTATAAATAAATGCATCAATAAACCTGGAAAAAAACGCCTGTGTGTCACTCTTCCGTAATGCAATCGATTATCCTCTTTAATACACCCCTAAAGCAATTACATTTACTCCTGTGCACTTGGTTCTCACTATATCATTTGGACTAAGCTTTTTCATCCAAAGTTCATCTTTAATACAAGGCAGGAGCAGAAGGATGGGAACTTTGTTAACCAACTCTTATGCTTTTGCTTGCATCTACACTGCATAAGTCTCCCTGTGGTTTATACTGCTAATGTACATGTTCTGTAAAGTGCTGTGCACATTATTTGCTTTGCATTGAATCCAATGACAACAATTCAAACAATGTAGCAGACTGCTAAGTCCTTAGACTTAGATCCTACAGATGTATTCTAAATAAAGAAAAGCAATATAAGACGAGCACGAGTATTTCCCTTTCACTCCTGTAACATAAGTCGCAATTGGCCACATAGGAATAGGATACCTCCCTCCTTCCTCCCATGTGCATAAGGCTCGCTCTGCCAAGAATGTCCCAGCTGCTACACAAGGGCTTGAAACATGCCCAAACAGGAAGTCAGGTCAAAAGATCAGCAACACTGTCAGTCGGCCTGGAGGAGGCTAATAACACTGGCCAGTTTAATGTTTAACTACTACTACTATCACTCCCACTCCCAGGGAGGTTTCATCAGGAGGATATACACAACATCTCAACACAAGCAAGGCTTTTTACATTTTTGCTGGGGTCATGGGCAGCTATTGTTTGTAATCATGTGTTTTTCATATAGTGTCAAATTCTAGCACATGACGTAGTGAAGGTAGGGAAAGATGTTAGAACCTCTGCTAGCAGCCCTGATTACTTCATAACAGCCAGACAGCCTGTCAGCCAGATGTCATGGTTTTATTGAAAGCATTTACTAGCCACATGTAGTCCAAGTGCAGCATAGGAGCTGGTAACAAATGGGAGGCTGAACACGCACATGCAGCAGCATTGTAAGAACAAAACCATATTGGTGGAGCATTTTAATGCTGTGACCACTGCTGTTTTCTGGTATTGAAGAGAGCAATTGTACTGCACTGTATGTGTAAGGGTGCAATACCTTTTTCTTATTAGTTCTATGCTTGGGTATGATTGCAGGTGGATGATCAAGAGCAAATGAGCCAGTATCTACTTCTTTTGCCCCAACATTACTTAAAAATGCAGTACAATGGCCAAATGGTACCAATGGCATGGTTCAAGTAGTAAAATTGCATGAACAATTGTTTCTCTCTCCTCCCCCCCCAGACAAGTGGTTTGATTTTTTCTGGCTACTCCCTCATCTGATATCATATATTCAACAAGAATTTGCAGCGAGACCCCTGCACTCTCCTCCTCCCCTTTATTGTATAGTTGATAAGGACAGAGAGATGGGGGAAGAGAAAACACTTAATTGACTAACACGTCCCCCTACACCCCCAAATTCAGAGGTTAAACGTATTTAATTGTCAATGCAGTCAAATCTATGCTTTAAGCATCACAGAAAGCCAATTGCATTCGTTAGTTCTTCACAACATGAACTAATATGGATAACTCAGACCTAAGGGTCAAACGCACAATATTAATACTACGGACAGGCTGAAAAAGAACCGTCCTTCTTGATCACTGATCAGTTAACAGCAAAGACGGTGCCACGTTTTTTCAAATGACTTACAAAAGCGATTAACCATTTGAGTACTGGAGGTGTTTGTGCCCAAGTTCTGAAGGAATTTGAGGTTTTGATGCTAGCAATGTTCAAGCCACAATAACTACAATATACACCTAAAGAAATCAAATTCTCTTTTTTTCAGCAGAACCTATAGAATATGTCTATCCATTATTTAATATTAAAGAAATTTCAGTCAAAAAAAAAATATATATATTTATATATATATATTTTTTTTAACAAATTGAATAAAGTCAAATGAATATAAACTTGCAATAGTCCTAAATTGTAAGCAAGGGTTTCAGCAGTATAAAAGCACTCGAAACTGATTTCTCCTGGTAAAAAGAAAATGTTTTCCAGAATTCAACATGATTTAATTATGGAAAATTTATTTTTTATTCCTGAATATATTTTTGTAAAACTATGATATTATTTCAATTGTGTTCACCCATCTTCTTTGTAGGAACTTCCCATAGGCTTTACTCACAGCAGCAGTCACTAAATGTCCATGGAAAACGCTACACCCTGGAAAAATGGTGGGACCCCCACCCAAGATTAAGAGAGGATCCTGCCATTCCATGTCAGGATACCTTTCTCCAAATAACCCAGAACCTAAGAAACCACCCCAGTGTTCGTGCCACCACCCACCGTTGCCGCCTTTGAGATTTATAAGCCATATGAGAAAAAAAACAAAAATCGGAGAAACTCTAGAATTTCACAGAGGGAACCAATATATAAAATGTAAAGCCCAACTTTAAGTCTCAAAAGGAGAAATCCCTCTGGTATGGAGGCAAATCCATTCAATATTTTTGGAGATGCTGCTAAAGAGACCTCCAATGACTTATTTTATGTAGCACCACAGCGTGACTTTTAGGTAAGCAACTATGTTATGTCAGGCAGAACAAGTGGAAGAACCGGGTTAAAGACCCAGTGCCCTGTGTGAGACATTGAGGAATCTGCTTTAACTCGCTGTGCCTCGGGAAAACGTAAGCAAGCTGACAGAAATAAATTCAACATGTCTGATGAGTCTGCGGTAACTGAGTATATAGAGCCGGATGCATGGTCAACAAGTGGTAAAAGGGCTGCTAAAATAGTAGGGCCTCGTTTCAGGACGCAAAATGATTTAAAACCTTTTATCAAAATAATCGTTTTTATTCCAAATGCTCCAGAAGCACTAAAGATAGCGTGTGCAGCAGCTTTCAATGAGCAGTCTAACACTGGACACTTTTTTAAAACAACTAATCCATGTAACTGGCTTAAGAAGCAATATTTAGTCACTAACTGCTAGTTCTAGTTTTCCCTTCTTCTCTGACTAGAGTAGATGCATAATTAGTTTGCACCAAAAACGTAGACAACATGGAAACAATTTGCCTGTATACGCAAGAGTTTACAGTCATCACTAACGCTATTGGGTAAAGATCTCAGAAACACCCGAAAGCATTTCATTACTAAGGTACTAAGGAGGCAATAAATGACATTATTTTTTTTTAACACCACTTAACTGATAAACGTTTCAACCACCAATACTCAACCTATCAAATGCGACGGCGCATTTAGTTCACTTTTGTCCTAGTGCTCTTAATGTCACAACTCACCAACCGTCACCAACATTTCTCCAACAATGAAAAAAGTACAAGCGCTGTTTTTAGCCATCAAAAGCAAATCAGACAAAAACATTGTTAAAAAAAATACACTGTTTTAAACAAACAAGTCCAGGGGGTGCAGTGAAACCCTAATTAATAATGGTTTGATTTAGCTCCTACCTGGTAGAAATGCGGCTGAACACGGCATTGAAGTTATTGCAGCTGAGAGAGAACAGGACCCCTGAGGCAGAGTTGCGAAGCTCAGCTGCGTGCTGGTTGCCTTCTCGATGTGTGTGAATAAAATGGCATATCTCTGGCAGCAACTGTTTCACCAACATTGTCTCGTCCAAGCGCATGCAGTCTTTTGGTATCTAAAATGAAGAATAACATTCCATGCTGAAAGGTGCTACCTCATAAGATATTCTGAGAATTGTCCCTTTCTTTTTTTACAATTGGAAATCAATGCCATGCAGCTCAGAATTTACCAGTGAAGTAAAGCACCAAAACTCCTTGTACATCATCTTTTTTTTGTTATAGGATTGAAGCAGGGGGTCCCCGGAGCTGAACCCCATTCATTTCAGCACCAGGAACCCCTTGCTTCCAGACATACTTATCTCCGTAGGAAGTGACGGTATCTGTGGATCTTAAATGTCCAGGTCATGCAGACCAATAAACAAAGGAACTGTCCTGCGCTGCGGTATACTGTCCCAGCACCCGTAGGTGTCAGTGTGAGCCACTTGGGAACGGGGTGGAGGGTGCAGATATGAACCTCTCATTGGATCAGGGCTGGGAGGGAAATCCCTTACCTCTAGACGCTCTCCGATCTGGGTCCTGCTCTCCTATGACCTCCGTTATCCAGCGTGCAGCCGTCAGAAATGTCGAGTAGGTAGAAAGAAGATCCGGCGCTACTGCAAGTGGCAAATATCCAGGCTACTTCCGGGTTGAATGAAAAAACTTTATTCGGACATCACACACACAAGGCTACACCAGAGGGGGAGACCGTGGTGTAGCCTTGTGTGCGATATCCGAATAAAGTTTTCATTAAACCCGGAAGTAGCCTGGATATTTGCCACTTGCAGTAGCGCCGGATCTTCTTTCTACATGCAGACCAATAGGAAGCCACAATGCATTACGTCACGGCTTCCTATTGGCCCGTGTGACACGGGACTTTTAAGCCACCATTTCATTAGGCACACAAGTTCCCTGACTGCAGGAGATACCGACACCCCCTAAAGGAGGTATCTCTGGAAGCAGGGGGTCCCCAGAGCTGAAATTAGCTTCAACCCTAGACCAAAAGAAAGATGTACTTTTTGCTGCATAACCAAACGTAAGCCTGCTTTGTTTCCATTATTAGGATCAGTTGAAACGATTTGCAGGCATAGCAGGAAAAGGGTTAAAACAGCAGTCGAGAGACACTTTCAATGCCTCTGAACTGGAGAGATGTAGCACATCAAACCTGCTGGCTCCTTGCACGAGGGAACCCCAGGTTCATGAGCTATTGACTAGGAAATCTCCAGCGCCAAATGAGCATGGTTGAGGCAATCAATCCGTGCAGTGAGTGTGGAGGGCAATAGCAGCATTATTCTCTGAGTGAGAGCTCAAAGTTGGCAGTAAGTTTGAATGGAGAAGTCCTGATTCAGAGAATATTTTATTCCAATGTTAAAGTCCTATGGGACTAAGAAGAAAAAAAAATATCTGCAAAATTGGCACATTTTCCAGATGAAAGGTCCGGGTGGCCCTTCTCTTAAGTGCACAAAATATTTGTTAAAGGAGATTGTGGCTTTGAAAACTGCTCTGTATATAACATGTATGCATCCACTCACCTTTCAGCAATTGGAATGCAGGATAACAGGCCAGTCTACCCAGCTACTTGAAAAAAGTGAAGTCAAATGATATCAGCAGACCATGAAGTAAATGTGAAGCAGCTCATATATACAGCTGCCTACTGTATCACTTATCTATAAGGGGTTAAAAGCAGCTGGTGCTGTTGGGTTTAACAGGGAGAAATTCAGGAGGGTCTGATTTTTAATGGCGGCGGTATATATTTATCGAATGGTTGAAGAATCTGGCACAGGTCTCCCATCCTAAAATTATTTAGTATTCTGTGATCCATTATAGGAAGCAAGAGGCCCAAGGCTCCCCACAGACAGGCCAGGAAGAACAGATGTCAGCAATGTTAAAGTTTGAGTTGGAAAGTGCAGCTTTGCAACTATACACGGAACGTAAAAAAAGAAAAGAAAGTGTTCCTCAGCTCAGATCTAGGAGAATTGTATGACATGAGCAGAAGTGAAACAGAAAAAGGGGAGTGGGGGGGGGGGGGGGGATTTGCATCCCGCTGGAAGTTCGTACAAGGTTATTACAAACTAGGAAACACCTGCAAAAATCATTTTTGCTCTCTGGCAATGACATCAGCTGTTACCAAACAGAAAGAAAGAAAACCTATGGCAGCGTTTCTAAGTTTACTTTCGTGAGCATATACAAAGAATAAACTCCTGTAGAGTTCTGGAAAGTTTTCTAATGTAAATGCATTGATGCAATACTGCAGGGGTGCGCAACTGCAGCCCTCAAGGGCCACCAACAGGTCAGATTTTCAGGATATCCCTGCTTCAGCACAGGTGCTGCAGTCAAAGACTGAGCCACCTCTGCAGAAGCAAGGATTATCCAGAAAACCTTACCGGTTGGTGGCCCTTGAGGACTGTAGCTCCCCACACCATCTCTAATGAATATGTCCACATTTTAGTTGTACTAAAGGGGCAAAAAAAAAAAAGTTAGTTTTACTTCTTCAGTACTAATTTGCACGTTCAGTGCAATTTGAATCCTTCCAAAAAAGGACATTTGTGCGGAGCATTTTGGCTTACTTTATGAAAAACGGTTCGAGTTTTTCGGAGGGTTTTATTTTTTTACATTTTCAGAAATATAACCAAGTTAAAAGTCCTGAAAATCAGGTCATTTACTTAACATATTTTTGTACACACACACCCAACTCTCTCAGCAAAGTCACTGCAGAGGTGGTGAATGAATTCGATTTATAACAAATGGCTAATTCACTACTCACCCCTGCAAGACATTTTTCCAGTGTATCCAATATAATCAGCTGAGACAGATATAAGTTCTTTTCAGCAGTTTCTCCAAATATTCTCTGAAAACAGATTGAGGAAAGAGGAACATGTAAAAAAAATAAAAATGCTGCTATATTGCAATACACTTCAACAGATTACCAGACCCTGAACAGTGTCAGAGTGGAGCCTTCTCCTCACTTTGCAAGACACCGAAGTTCACATTATCTCACATTTTTAACAGTGAATCATTTGAGTATGTCACATTAAAATGTTCATATAACATTGGATAAGATTTTTGGCTGCTATTTTGTCTTTCTGAAATTGTTTTGCCGTCTCCCAAACAATTCTTGCAGGGTTACACTTAATTTTTAGCTTGTAAACTCATCATTGAAGGTGGATAGTAATGTACCGTCCAGCCATTTAGCACTAAAGTAAATACCCAATTCAGTCAAGCTACTAGGTGAGAATAATATACCATCATGAAAAGTGTTGGGCAGACGTCAAGTGGGTTCACTGAAATTTTTCTACGTGTGGATTTTAGACCACACGCAAATGAATGATTTAATATACATACGTCTTCCAAAACAGATAAAACATTTTGTATTAAGTAAAATTCTGTGTTTAAGGTTTTACTTACAGTGGTACAGTGTGGATGGGATAAGGTAAATTTCCAGCATCCGCTGCTGAGTGGAAGGAAGAGTATAGTGTGTTGCAGACCATTCATCAGTAAAGTATTTAAAGGTGTCTAACCTGTTACTTCCAGAATTAAAGGCGACCTAAGCAATCTTTGGCATTATACCCTTCAGCAACACTGCCTCAATACAAGCCACACACAGAGGTGCAAATAAAAATCGGTTTGTAACTGAACACAGGACAACATGAAACTAGTCTCGGACTCCGTTACTTAACTCTAGACACCAGAATTTTAAATTTCCATTGTCATAGCAGTACTAGTTCCTTAGTGAAATAATGTGGCTAGACATTGCAATTCAATTCACAGACCACCACATGTACCAAAGGACTACATATTTTGAGGTTCATGTTACAGTTTTTACATAAATATAGGGTGCAGTCACTGAGAAGTCAAAATTCTCAATTTATTACAAGACCCGCTGTAATCTAGTGAGTATAGGAATTGGCTTCTGTGGGTTTAAACGCCAAAATATCAGCTCAATAAAGTTGTACAAACATACAGTAAATTAATGTTTCTTTTTTTCACCATGTTCAAAGTTCCCCATAAAATCTGTCATTAAGGTTGAAAGTATGAACGCGGGTGCCATTACATTACTAGTAATCTATACCATGGACGTAACTAGAAGCCCTAGTACTGAAGCCAAAGGAATGTATTATGGGTCACACCACCAAAACGTTAATATTTCTAAGTTACTTTTCAAAGTAAAATGGAAACAAAAATGGGTAATGCTGTGAGCTCTATTACCAGGAACATCAAGTACACTAAAATGCGACCTAACTGTAGACATTGTCAGTTTAAACAGGAAACTCACCATGTTGTTTACATTTTTTAAGATGTTCGTAAGTCCACTTATGACCAGGGAAAATTTGTACTTTGAAATGTTTATGAGACACTCTTTGTTGTGCTCCATGCTGACTTTGGTGTGTGTATTCTGCTGCCCGGCTTTGATTGGAAGCTGGAACAAAATAAACAAAAATGGTTTCAGGCATTAAACACATTTGGCCATCAGTTCCTTTCTGGCAAAAAAAAAAAAAGCACATTTAATAGGCGGCACAATTACGAGATGTCTGATAATTACCATAAAACCGATAGGGCAAGAGAAGCCCTATATGTAAACCTAGAAGGAAGATTAAAGAAGAGTAAAGAAAAATGAGAAAAATCATAAATTACAGTCCCGGACTGAAGTTGACCATTTTGTTTTAAAAACATATGCAACCATCTTACGCAAATCTGACCTACGTCCCAAGTTCCAAGAAGAGATAGAACAATGAGAGGTAAAAGCAAAGGCCAAGTACCAAACACGACAAGCTGAAAGACTGGACTCGTTCTTGCTTTTGTTGCTGGTGGTTGTTTTTAATCCTCGTGAATTTTTTGGTTGAGTGTGTCCACTCAACTCAATTAATTCAAATCAAAAAGACCAAGGAGTAGGGGTGTCCAGATGTTTGCTCAACAGTTTACTAGTGAAAAAAAAGCAACAACTCAACTATTCTGGAGACTTTACATATTTTCACCATTGATGGATGTTTAATTAGTTTAATTACACTCCAGGGAGATCCAAAGAATCCATGCATCCTATGAAAGATTGTTTTATATGGAACACGCACTAAGTAATTGTGACATTCACCTTATTGTAAGTTCAGACTGCAGACTCTACCAAGAACAGCAGCAAACAATAGAGACAAAGTCTCAAGCATCAGTGCATCTGATTTAAGGATGATAATGTATCAACATTTATTGATTAAAGTCTCAACGGAGAATGGGCAGATATGTAACACCAGTGAGTTAGGCTTGATTGAAGAGGTCATTAAAGCTGCAGTTCAGTTTTTTTTTAAATTTATTTTTTTACTTCAATAGTTTCATGTGTGCAACCTGTAATTACCTAAAGAACTGTATAGCTGCAGGTCAATTCGTTCTCCATGTATTGATAGGTGAAATTTGGTGACATAATTAGTGAAGGGATCTGTTTATATTCTGCTTGTCTGTCAGTGGAAGCTCATGAATATTCATGAGCAATCCTGCACTGACATGTGCTAGAGGGAGGGCGGGGCTGACAAAGGGGTGTGCCAGGGCTTGTGACAGGACATGAAGGGGCAGTGCCTTAGCAAATGGCTGTTAAAATAGAATACAAGAAAATTGGTCTTTAAAAGTTGTTTTTTTTTTTAAACAGAAAATGCTAAAAGTATTTTTTCTTACTACAGAATGATTTATTAAAAAAAAACACACATGCAGGCTATTGACTGAACTGCAGCTTTAATGGGTTAAACAATGCCTGTATAATATGGAGTATTTTCAGTCAGCAGCTGTCGTGTTAAAACAGTTGTGATTCAATATTTCCTATTGATAGGCAAATAACCCTAGACTGTCTTTTTGAACATTTCCATCTTCATATAAAAGATAGTACTCACATTACTGTATACCATCCTTAAATGCGTGCATCCAGACGGAAGAGTATCTAAAGCAAAATTGCAGCGCGAAACACATCAGAGGTAAATTTGTACACCTCCACGTTGTCAAACCTTTAATAAAAGCTATTTTTTAATTATCATCATTGCTTAGCCCCAGATTCTTTGGAAAACGTTGTGCTTTGTTTTTTTTCTCCATTTTGAATTTCCTCCTACCTAGAATAAAACTTGCAAGTGTTAAACAAATAGAGTCCATGACAAACTACCTCTTTATTCCCCTTCTCACCCAAAAGATTACGAGTTGAAGAGGTACACGTCCCCATTTAAACCCGAGAGACCAACTCCAAAAGCCCCAACAAGGAATATGAAAGCCAGAAGATGAATGCTGCTTTCATCCATGGGGCCTGGACAACAAACTACAAAGCATGTCACACACAGACACAGACTCTTTAGAGATGCAATAAGTTAATATATCTAAGGAAAAATAATAGCCTCTGGAGAAATATTGATGGGTTCAAATTCATTATTAAAATCATAAGTTGTTCCCATGAGGACTTGTGAAGAGCTGACCATGTTGGACCCTTAAACAAATTAAAAAGTTAGAATAAAGTTAAAAGATACAATATTTAAAAATAAACAAACTATAATTATATGTATACATTACAACCATGTACAGAAGAAATACTATGTATGGATTGTAACAAACGGCTCCCTTTCTGTAGCGCTACCATTTGCCCAGGCATTTTGCTACAGTCTTCTAGGGTTACATTTGTAGAAAAGGACAAAACAAGTGTATACAAACACAAGAGGCATTCAGCCCTCAACCGGTTTATTTTTCCACATGCCACTTAAACCATGGGTACACTATGTCTTTAAGAAAACAAAATCATAAAATAAAAACCTATTCCCTATAGGGAAACTAACTAAACTTTGCTGCTGCCCTTTCTATTTGCGCAGGCCAGCTAAACTAGTTCCCAGCCCAAAACATATACTATCCTATACAACCAAACAGTCTTTTAACATTGAAGAGTCTTATTGATTGCTTATCTGTATTGTAGGGGATTCCTATCCCAGGGTCTCTGTGTAGGTCCAACAACAGTTTAACAGGTTGGTCCCAACGGGATCAAAAGAGAAGACCCTCCAAATACGTGCACTCTATGATTATTAATGGCTCTGTGTAGGTCCAACAACAAACAGGAACGCCGGTTCCATGGAGCAGACTGTGTCCAGCCCATGGAAATCTTTATCCTGGGTGGGTTTCCCAGCAGCTGTGCTTCCTGCAGAGCTCGGGAACCAGAACAGCCAGAGTCCTTCCTGGCTTGGAGAAAATCAATCTCCCCCTTGCTGGGGAAAATCAGTCTCTCTTGTGCAGGGTACTTCCTGCCTTTTAAACCTTCACTTAGGAGTGCTGTCTTAGTACCAGGTACAGCAAACTCCCATAGAGGAAGTTAACCTCCTGTACACTGGAACCTATCCACTCCGTTAGCCCTCTAATCTATAAGGACAGTGACTCCGTCACATATCATCCACCCCAGCTCATTCCTACTGGGGTGAGTGACCAGTGCACAATTACCGTGCACCAACATCAGAGACGTCCTCTCTTTCCGTTTTTTCCTAGTCTTCCAGTTGAAAACTTTTCCCTCCGGGGCAATTACCAGGCCTTCTGGGCCTACAGACTGGTACTTCGCTACCTCTTTGTCTTGTGCTGGTTTGGCTCTTGTGTGAAGACAGTAACTCTGCGTTAGCGGTGATGGTTTTTGGACCTTCCTCCATCAGCATACCTTCAGCGTTTGAGACTAGACACCAGCCATTCACCACGCCATTTGGTTCTACACCATTTAGCTTCAGTATTTCAGCTTGGGCTGGATTCTCATTAACCCCAAGTGCACCCCATGGCGCCTCTCTATTACAGTCGGCAGACTCATAGGATTGGGCCTTTCTTTCTTGATTCCTTAACTTACTCCAAAGAGAGTATCGTTGGACAATCTGTGAGGTCTTTCTCAGTTTACGATCACGGACACGCTTCTGTCCCATTCTTGACTGTCTCTTCACAACGGCTTCCCTCATGACAAGAAATCCACTTTGTGTCCCATGGGCACTGCAGTCACGCTTACCGGAGCGCATCACTTACTCAGGCGGTTCAAACTTTGTAATCTCATTTTGCAGTTGAGCGGTGTCCCCAGCTCTCACTGTAACCTTGTCTTCACGGGCATTAGTTTCAGTAGGATACAGACGCTTGGGCTGGGCCAATACCTTTTCTTGGTGTGCATTACTGTTCCGCATAACTTCCTTTTGTCTTAACTCTACCGCCATCTTTTCTATGTACTAATTCTGTGACACAAGTGTCTGTCTTAGGTTTGTAACCTTTTTCTCCAATTTCATCTGAGGAACCTCCTGCTGGGCAGCAGTAGAGTCCAACGTAGCGTCCCGCTCAGTCTTCAGAGTCTTGAGCTTTTCGCACAGGTCCCGCTTTTGTTTCTCTGCCATCGTGCGGCCAGTACGCTCAGACTCCAGGTCCTTCCTTAGGTCTTGAAGCCGTCCTTCTGTATTTCTTTTTCCACTCAGTGCAGCTGCTAATTCAGCTTCTTTGGAGTTGAGTCGCGATTCCACATCTGTCAGCTGATTCAGAGCAAGGTTTAACTGTATTTCCTTTTCTCTATTGTTGACCTGCTGCTGCCGGTGTTCCTACCGGACCTTGTCTAGCTCCAGCTGGACCCTCTCATTGGCCATGTGGTCCAGCAGCTTGCGGTTATCGGCCATCTCCGTTTCATAGTGCAATGTCAGACAGGCCACCTAACGTACACCTCCTCCCTCTCGGCGAGCTGTATGTTGCGCTCAGCAATCTGCAGCTCTTCAATTGATCCTGCAAGTCTCCCCTCAGGGCCTTCACCTCTTCCCGGTGGTTGCTCTAGATTTTCATCAGAGCCTCCTTCATATTTTGGAGCTCTGCAGTTTTTGTTGCTAGGATCGCTGCTGCTTCTTTCTGCCACGCCTCTTTCTCCTGAGTGAACTGACTTTTGGGAATGGAGCAGCCTCTCTGCTTCTCCATCTCTTGCTCTAGTTTCTGGACCTTCTCGTGCTCCTTCTCATACTGTCACCTGGCCTCTAAGCTCCACCTCCAGCGATGCTCTTGTGAAGCTCAACGTGACCTTCAGCTCCTCATGCTGCTCTGTGGGGACACACTGCGTATTCAGACGCTCCTGCAGAACTTTCTTTGTTAGCAGCCAGGATACTTTCTTCCTGGGTGTTCCACGGTGCCAAATGCTGCAGAAAGGTCAAGTAATATGAACAAAGTGTAATGACCTCTGTCTTTGGCAGCTTGGAGGTTATTAGTTATTTTAGTGAGGAGTGTTTCAGTCGAGTGAGCAGTGCGGAAGCCAGATTGTAGAGGGTCTAGGAGAGAATAGGTGTTTGGAAAGTGGAGCAAGCGAGAGAATACAAGATGTTCAAGGAGTTTAGAGGAACAAGGCAGGAGGGAGACAGGTCGATAGTAATAAAGACAGGTAGGGTCAAGCTTGCTATTTGAGTGATGGTATAACTGTTGAATATTATGTCACATGTAACTATGCGCAAATTAACAAGATTGAAAATAATAGGGAGATACATCAACTGTGCCATACATTATTCAAAAAGCTTTATATGAAGTTGCATAGGGATGTAAAAGCAGTCTACAAAAACAACGCTTAAGGTCAGTTTCCATGCTCAATAAATCATTGGCATCTCAGCTATGGTTTATTTACCACAGGGCTCCTTGTGCATCGTGTAACACTTAACAAATAAGCTTGTAATGAGCCCAGGCTCTTTGTAACCCAATTAGGGAAGTTTTATATTCAACTTGCCATTACCCTACCCTGAAACCATTCTAAGTGGAAAGAGTACTAATCTACTGTCCAAATGGAAACCAATATGCCTTCTTCATAACTGCTACTGTGACACCCAGCTCACCTTTAAGAAACCAACTACAGACATGAAGACCGTGAACAAAGTCTGGTCAATACAGGTTATTTAATACATCACAAAATACATCTACATGGTCTATGAAATTCAGACCACATTAAAGCTTTTATTATACTATATTTTTGCTGTATGTAACGTCTGGCTGGAGAGGAAGTGTTGTATTTGCAAAGGTAAATATGAATGAGATGTCTGCAGTAGGGTTTATCACTTTATTTTTATAAACACGACATCGTGTTATTAGGGCCAATAAGCACTGTATTAAAGCAGCAGTACAGGAACTGTGGGCTCTCCAGAACTGAACCAAGCTGTTTTCATGTTCAGGAACCCCCTAGTTCCCAAGAAACTCATTGCCAAGGTACGCCATTTTAGTTTCCTCCAGGGGAAACAAATAATCACGGTTCTCACCGAGTCAATAGAATGCAACAATGTCATCTGTTGCAGTTTCCTATTATTGGATGGCCATTTAAAACCACGCGCAAAACCAGGAAGTAACGTCGTTGCTTTTAGCAGTATCTCAGGAATACTGCCTCACCAAGTACAAAATTGGACTTGCGTGCACCTGACGAAGGGACTGCAACCCCGAAACAGTGTGCAGTATGCGGTCACATTGATCCTCAACATTAAACAAGTGATCAAGACCCCCTATATTATGTATGTGCGAAAGAGAACTTCTTCACATACTGATCCTGTAAAAAAAAAATTCAAAATAAGAAAAGAAAAGGTAGTGGAAGAGGTCAAAATGGCGGGTTCGCTGCTTTAAATTACTCCTTTCAAGAAGCAGACTGCCAGACCACGACAATTCTACCTCAAGCGATTACAAATCTGCATCTACATACAGTATATATTTATGAAAGTATAGAACAGTGTGCATTTCAATGCCAGATTGGTGTGTGACAGCAGCCTCTGGCAATATTGAAGTTAACAAATTAAACAATCACAAAGCAAAGTAAAAATCCCGCCAGGGCGTGTCTGCCATGTTAGATGTTGTTAAACAACGCCATTGCAGGTCTTATTTTCTTGTTCTTGCAGTCTTGCTGTTTTCCATTAGATTTCTGTAAAGTCCAGTTGAACAAAGAATCGTTTTAGTGTGGTTTAATGGCCTGATAGCAAATGGATGGGAAAAAGCAGACAAGGAAACCACTTGGTTTGTGACCTTTGAAGAATGCACCCAGCGCTATTTGAAACAAAGTCTCCAGTGTTTAGGGAAAAGGATTAATAATCTTTGTTCCAACATGCTCCACGGTCCCGTCCAGTTTATGATCCAATGGCTCTTTGCATGAGAGATATTCTTAATGAATTACTCATCTAAATTGCAAGCATCTGCTTTTGCCGTTAGAAACTTCACATACCTGAAAAAATTACCAAATGGCCTTAAAGAAAAAGAAAAAAAAAATCTACAAATGAAGACCTCATCATCAAAACATATCAATACTGTTCGTAACGGATAGAATATTTACTATACCTCTGCCGATGTTTTTTTTTTTTTAAAGAGTTTATACCAAAGAAATTGAACGGATGAGACTGAACTGTCCTATAGCCATTGCTGCAAGAAGTAACTGAAAAAGTAGATGTTAAGATCAGGCCATAGTTCAATAAGAACCTGCAGATGCAGGAAAGTGTACATTGGAATGAGACACATTGCATTGCAACTAAACAGCATGCAAAAACTACAGTATTAAATTAACTGGCTAAAGTCACCAAGTCCCCCCGCTCTAAAACTTGTGAGCATCCAGAACGTTGCTAAAGGGCTCTCTAATATAATAATAATAGTAAATATATATATTCCGGCGATGTTACTGTACAATGGATAAAGCAAGAAAGGTTTAACTTGAAAAAAAAAGTGCATCTTGGAATGTTATCTGTGACTGAAACCTAACATCCCCCCTGTGCTGTATGCGATTTATAACTTGGTGTTAAATGGTTACGAACACACACACACACACACACACACACACACACACACACACACACACACACACAAACAGTGCACCAGGACCTCTGAAAGATTAAGGAACCATCTGATTAGCATCTGTTACAGCAACAAGGGAAAGACAAAGGCGACAATAGCATCCTGGACACACAAGAAATACACACAGACACATGGAGAGGACTCCAAACATTCCATGAAAAATTTCTAAAGGGTCTAAGGCTAAGGCCCCGCTCCCAGAGTCAGCGCACCTGCGCTGCTGACAGGCGGTGCGCTGAGATACACAGACCGCGATCTGCGGTCTGTAGGGAGCGGGAGCCGGAGCGGGAGGTGGGCGGGAGGTGGGAGGTTTGATCGGGAGGTGGGCGGTTTGACAGGGAGGGGGGGCGTGGCTTGAGCGGAGGGACCCGCTACTCTCCCCCCCCTCCCTCCACGGACTCGGGCTGGAGCTGGAAGGTAAGTTTAAACACACACACGCAGGCACTCATTCATACACGCGCACACACACACACAGGCAGGCACTCACGCACTCATACACACACACACGCGCGCACACACAGGCAGGCACTCACGCACTCATACACACACACACACACAGACAGAGGCAGGCACTCGGGCACACACACACACAGACAGGCACTCACGCACTCATACACACATACACACACAGACAGGCACGCACTCAGACACACACACAGAGAAAGGCACTCACCTGCTTTCACTCCACACTCCTCCCCGCTCCCCGAAGCCTCTCCTCCTCCCGAAGCCTCCCCTCCCCATTGGCTCACAGCCACACACGTCACGCGTCAACGCTAGGAAACACCATTCTCTGGTGTCTCCAGCGGCTGACGCGCTACAGCGTGTAGTGCTCTGTGCAGCCAGGGGGGACCGGGACCGGCTCGCGAGGATTCCCCTGCTGGTGGGGAACTCGCGACCCGCCGCCCGCGCCAACGAGCGCAGCGGGACCGAGGCCTAATTAGCAACAAGGAAAAGAAAATCCACAGAATGAGATACTATACCAGCAGCCAGCACAACCACAGATGCAAACATTGACAATCACCAACAGCAGGACTGCAATGTTAACATCTTAGACTATAAAAAAAAAGCAAGCAGAGTCCTCGGTATTATCAAAGGGTCACAGATTCTGCCCTACCAAGTACAAGATTGAGCTGTGCAGTGACCTGGAAGAGTTCTTCATAAGGCTGCGTCTTAAGGAGTTCTTCCATGACAGAAACAACCAAGATTATGCCAACACTGCAGAAGGAGGGCCGCTGCACATGAGCAGGGAGAAGCAAAAATGCAACTGGATCCACCAAACTGGGCGCAATCCCAAACTGGACAGGTACATCAAAAGCTTTAGACACAGAACCAAATTCACCATCCCGGACAAAGTAAGGAAACAAACGTATAATCTGACACTGATCGAGAGACGAGTCATAGAATCGCTAAAGGCCAAACACAACATAACAATCAAACCTGCGGACAAGGGAGGAGTAGTGGTCATAATGAACACCACAGACTACCTGCGGGAATCACACAGACAACTCTCTGATGCAAAAGTATTACACAAAACTGCAGGAGGATCCAACAAAAAATAAATGAGACCTTAACAGGATCATTAAAACACTCCCGATCCGAACAAGAGAACGAATTCTGGACCGGATACTAGGTAACCCAAAACCTGGCACATTCTACATGCTCCCTAAAATTCACAAAGACCATAACCCTGGGTGCCTTATTATCTCTGGATCTGGCACACCGACTGAAAATATTTCTGGCTGGGTGGAAGGCATTCTAAAACCACTTGTCAGGAACACACCCAGCTATATCCATGACACCACCGGCCTGCTAAACAAACTGAATGCCATTGGCCCCTCCCAACAGGAACACTACTAGCAACCATGGATGTAGAATCATTTTACACAAACATCTCCCACAAAGATGGGATTTCAGCCTGTAGATACTTTCTGGGACAGCAGGAGCCACTCACAGAGAGTGACTAAATGCATCGAATTTATTCTGACCCATAACTACTTCACATTTGGAAATTACACATACCTCCAGACAACCGGGATCTCTATGGGCACTCTGATGGTGCCACTGTATGCCAATCTGTTCTGCGCAAAACTGGAAAGCGACTTTCTTCCCACCTGTCACTTGAAACCCCTTACATACCTTCGGTACATCGATGACATCCTCGTGATTTGGACCTCTGGTTAACAGGACCTTCTAAAGTTCCATGAGAACTTCAATATGTTCCACCCGACCATCAACCTGAAACTCACCCATTCCCCGGACGAAGTATATTTCCTAGACACCACCATTACTATAAACAACCAACTACAGACTTCTGTATTCCACAAACCTACAGACAGAGCCAGCTATTTGAGGGACAACAGCTTCCACCCGACACACAAAGCATGCAACCATCTACAGTCAAGCCATACGATACAACCGGATATGCTCCGAAACAGCAGACAGAGGCCAGCGGATACCAGCCTTGAGATCAGATTTCATAAACCGTGGATATAACCACAGAATTGTAGACCAGCAAAGCCACCAGAATACCAAGAAGTGATCTCCTTGAATACGCACAGAAAGAGACAAGAGACAGGGTACCTTTGCAGGTCACATATAACCCACACCTAGAAGCCCTACGCAAGATCACCAGGGAACTACAACCCATTCTCCAGGAAGATTCCAGACTGCAACAGGTCTTCCCTGAAACACCCTTGTTATCATACAGACAACCTTAATCTCAAGAAAATGATGGTTAGGAGTAAAGTATTCAACAGTACAAGTGAATGCGGGACAAGACCATGCCAGGACGCAAGATGCAAAACCTGCGCAATGCTCCACACAGCTGGCACAATACAAATACCACACAGGAATCTGGAGTACAAAATCAGAGGAAGGTTCACCTGTTCCTCCAGCAATGTTGTGTACCTCATGTGCATGAAATGCCCAGGGGGATGCTACTACATAGGTGAGATGGGGAAGGGGCTAAACAAGAGAATGAATCTGAATCGCCACAGCATCACACGTGGAACAAGAGGCCGTTGTGTAGGGGAACATTTCTCTGACTCTGCCCATAAGATGAGCGATCTGAAGGTGGCCATAATCAAAGGGAATCTTAGAACACCGAAAGAGAGACTGTTGCATGAATACAAATGTATGCAACTGTTCGGGACACTTAGCGGTGGCCTAAACCGAGACCACAGTTTTATGAGTCACTACTGACATAAGAGAACTCTTCCCATGATTGCTAAAGGCCATGTCTATACATACTGCACTATATGAATGTACACACAGCTGTCTCTTACACATACAAATACATAATGTAATTCCATCCCTATATACCAATAGGGACCACATAGTATCCTCACACACATAGTATTGCAACACCCTCACACAACACACACACACACACAACACACACACACACACACCACACACACACACACACACACACACACAACACACACACACACAACACACACAACACACACAACACACACACACAACACACACAACACACACACACACACACCACTAACATTCAGAGACCATTTAACACCTCAAGTCATAAATCGCATACAGCACAGGGGGGGAGGGATAGGTTACAGTCACAGATAACATTCCAAGATGCACTGCTTTTAAGTTAAACCTTTCTTGCTTTGTCCATTGTAACACCGCTGGAAGAAGAGATCAGTGTACAAGTGTATACAGGTAGTCCTCGTTATCCTACGGTTCACTTTCCAACGTATGGCATAGCCAACGCTTTAAAATGCACCTCTATGGACCATGTTGACGACGGAATGCGTTATCCAACGCTCACCGCCACTGATTAACCTGGGACTCACTTTATAACGGTTTCACTATCCAACGCTACTTCCAGAATGGATTCCGTTGGGTAACCGAGGACTGCCTGTATCACGAAAGCTCGCACAAAAAAAAAAGCATTTGGTTCGCCACAGAACGGTATTGTCTATTCGTTTTTGATTATTAAGCTCAGCTAACACACCACACACACACACACACCACACACAATAAGGGTAAAAGGGAGGGTGCATACTGTCCAAAAAGATACAGAAAAAGGAAAAAAGGGACAGGCACTCCCATATGCAAAAAAGTGAAGTGAAATTTCCCCACTGGGACCTTTCTCAAAAGCAAATAAACAAGTGACAAGCAAACCCAGATTACCCTACACCAGCGGTGCACAAACTGGGGGGCGCAAGATTGTCTACGGGGGGTGCGGGGTTTAATTTACTTAAATTAACTGCCGGGGAAGCGGCGAAGGCCTCTGTAAACTGCACTTACCTTGCTCCTGGAGACACATCGCCATGGCAACACAGCGTCAAATGACGCAGTGAGGTCATGGGGAGTCACGTGTCATGACGCCGACGGCAATGTAAGAGGGGGAGGGGGTTTCGCGGAGAGAGGGGAACAGCCGGCATGGGGGCACAGGGGAAAAAAAAAAAAAAAGATTGCGCTCCCCTGCCCTACACGAAAAAAAATTGGAGACAAAAACCTAAGTGACATCCCCAATGATGTCACAGGAGTGACAGAGCAGAGAGGAGAAGCCTAAGGGGCCAAAGTGATAAGGGGAGGGAATCCTAAAACAGGTAAGCTCTGTTAGTAGTAGAACACAGAAGGTGGTGAACACATGAGAAACACATAATAAGGGAATAATGTGTGAAAAAAATATATTAACTAGTGTAGTGATAATTGTCAACACTAAAACCACAGAGGATCAAAAGTGCAACTATAACGTAAACACAAGTGCTAGATGTGTGACTGTAGGGTAGCACGAACCAGGGCAGGGGGATAAGAACCATGGGGGGGGGGCGCATCAATAGTACAATAGTAGCAGTGCAACCACAGGTCATAAACAAAGTCTAAATATGCAGCCCATATAAGCTGGTATATATAATATACCATGCCCATATATCTGTCCATGTTATAGAAGTCTGTGGAGTAGCAGCTCCGCAATCTACGGCAGCCAGTCTCCTCCAACAGCTGATTCACATGCCAGGGGGAGCCAGTGTATTCTGCTGGTTCAGTCAGGGCAGGGAGATCAAACCGGTAGGTATCCACATCAGCGGAACAGAACACAATGAACGTCCAGTGTACAGTCTATGAAGTGGCAGCAGTCTTTATTACCTTATCCAGGCTGGGAGATCCCTTGGATGGCAGCTCTGTAAGATGTCAGCTGATTCTTAAGCAGGTATCCTGCTGTTTCTGCATTTATAGTCTTAAAGGAGAAAGGGGCTGTCTAAACCACACCAGTGAAAACAGTCCATAGATGAAACCACAAATATACAGCACTACTAATTAATTGATTTGCCACTGTGTCAGTGTGCAGGGCTACAAAAGCCATACCAACCCTCAGGAAACACTGTCAATTTTTAGGACCACAATTGTTGAAGTAAAAAAAGTCAACTGATCAATAGTTCTGCCACTGTCAGTGTGTAGGGCTACATGAGTCTCTGATAATATTCATCCTGCGAAAGGGGAAATCCACACTGTTCAACTGATGATTGTAATTCATATGGAGTATGACCACGTATTACGAGTCAAATGGTATGTGTAGTGATTGGAGAATAGTTAATGCTCACAGTCAGGGTCCCACTAAAGTGACACTACGGTCAATAAAATGGCATGAGACACAAGTAAGGTGTACATCTGAACCGTGATCATTCAGGGTAACAAAGGAAAGTTTACCTAGGGTTAAGAAAACAGGAGAGCGCAAGACTCGTGTTCAATCCCTTAGGGTAAACCGTATTCAGTTCATAGATCCAGAAACTCTCACTTTGCAGAAGCATCTGATCAATGTTGCCACCACGCACAGGTCTAGTAACCTGATCAAATGGCATACATCTCATGGACGCTAGTTGATGCCCACCGGGTGAGGAATTGTTTAGGAACTGGCTGATCGGTCTTGCCTGTCCGCAGTGCCATTGTGATATTAGACATATGGACCGCCATTCGCTCTTTGAATAGTCTCTGGGTCTTGCCTATGTAATAGTCCACAGGGACAGACAATGAGATAGACAACATACATGGATGTACAGGTAAGACGTTGCCATATATTGTATCGTTTACCTGTATGTGAATGTTTAAAATATGTGCATGGGGTTATGCTGCTGCATGTGACACAGCCCAGGCATCTGACAACCTGGCTTGTCTGCTCGTGCCAGTGGGATATCTTATTTAGCAACAGGGTCTGTGATTACAAGGAGATCCCGCAGATTTTTGCCTCTGCCATGCCCAAATAAAGGTAATTGTCTCAATGATGCATCTAAGGTACTGTCACTAGATAGAATGTGCCAATTGCATCTTATAGATGCACAAAACTTTTGAGAGATTGAACTATATCGGTTAACAATAATGGTTCGTTTGGAACTTTCAAGGGTAGCCTTATTAGTTAATCCGAGTAAAACAGTCCTGTCCCATTGTGTGGGCCGTATGCGGCTAGATCTTACATCATCTTCGCTGTATCCCCTTTGGATAAACTTCTGCCCCATAAGTTGCAATTGTTTATCGCATTCGACTGGATCGCTGATGATCTGCATAACACTTAGCATCTGTGAATATTGTAGGTTTAAGTGGCAGTGGGTGGAAGCTCCTGGTGTGCAGTAAGGTATTGGGATCAGTAGGTTTGGTGAAAAATGTAGTGGTCAGTACCCCCTCTTTGATGCAAAGTCTAACGTCGAGGTAATGGACCTCCTGTTTGTGACAAGTCATAGTCAATCTGACCGGTGACGGCAGAGAATTAAACTAAAAGACCATTTTATTTATTAGTTATTTATACATGTATATTTAGGCACTGTACCGTATATAAGTTTTTCTGGATGTGCACTGAGCTTTGTCTGTGTTTTATGTTATATCTCTGGTTTTAAATATATATTGCCATGCTCAGTAGCACTCCTCTGTGAAACTTATATGCTTGTATATATGTTGTGGGTATTTTGGGGGTTCAATTTGAGCTTGTAGGTGTTCTGTATGTTTCAAATTTGAAATAGTTCTTATGTAAGATTATGTGTATGAGAAGGAGCAGAAAGTCTGTAGGAGAGCCTGTGCAGGCAAGACTGTCAGTAACAAGTTTACGCACAGATGCCATACCCTCTTCATGCAGAATACAAGTGTATAGGCTAGTGACGTCCATAGTGACAAGCCAAGCATCAGGGGGGATAGGCTCAATGTTAGCAAGTCTATTGAGGAAAGCTTTAGTGTCCTTGATAGCTGGGTAATGTGGAAATACATGGTTGCAGAAAAAAAAAAATCAACAAACTGTTTCATTGGGTGACAAAGGGATCCTCTTGCTGAGATAATTGGGCTCCCAGGGGGATGAGTCTTTTGTGAATTTTCAGAAGAGTATTTATCTCTCAAATGGAAATATTACTGTATGCTCATTTGCATGTCTAGACAGGTCTGCAACCCCACCTTTCACCCAGCATACAGTGCTTCCTTCGCAGCAAGGGATTCTGGGAAATTACATGTAAATGAGCACACAGTGCCACCTTTTGCTCCAAATCCACATGACATGGACCCCTATAAGCTTACATCTGCTGCATTACACAGCTTTAAAGCACAGCCTGGGTTAAGATGCATAGCCAGCAAACCTACCCACATACAGATAGAGACACACACACACACTTCATATGGATCTCTTGTTCTTCGTATTGGACGCCAGCGTCTCTTGGTATTGGGTAGTCAGTGTTGCTCCCCTTGCCTGACTGGGGAAGTGTTAAGAGAAATGTTACCAGGTCACCACAACACTCTCCTTCCAATTTAATAGAACCACCACAAGTGCTGAAGCAAATTACAAAGATAACTATACAGTTCAAGTGGGGTGTAGAAGTTTTTCTAATTCTTTAATATCAATATCCTAGATATTGACCATGGTAAAAAAATGAGATGGGTTCTTTGTTGTAGAGAGGGGTAACAATCACACTTTGATGAAGTGAACTTTACAAAAGTCTCTACGAAACCTAAAGACTGCAAGAGAAACAGGGAGGGGGTGGGGGAGGGGGGGAGAGAAGAAATGCCATGTCAGCCACCTTTAACCTGGGACTTCTCCAAATTAGCCCCATACGTTTTTGAACTCCTACAGTGCCAGGAGACTAGAATACCGGCAGGACTTTGTAGTTCGCTAGGAAATGTGAAGCCAAAGAAACTCAAAATAGGACAATATGGAACTACTGTCCATCTCCCCCAAAACCGATGTCTACTGAACAGACAAAAAACACACACACATTATACAGTACTAAAGCTAGTGTTCTCTATAAAACTGCACGTAAACTGGCCCAAATTTCCAAGCTTGAACTTCCATCAGGAAACTAACAGATAAAAAGTGCAACTAATTGCTGCACAATAATTACTTATGGAATCTGCGTCAGCCACACCATACTCCACATCTAGGCTTATATTTAAGGAGCAATGCTATTCCATACGACACTTTCCGCTGCCGAAAGACACCTTTCCAATAGAGTAGCATCGAGCCACAAATGTGTCCTTATGGTTTGAATTAAATAGTCCGCAATAGTGAGGTTCACAAATGTGGGGATCTGTGAAAGTGAGGCCTGTGGGACTGAAATAACTCACTTGGTGGGTGAAATGCGCTTTCATAATATACTGGATTTCCAAAGTAGCATGTAGTTAACAAGAGTATCACTGTCGTTAGTTTTCCACTATCAACTAATAAATGATACATAATATGCAAACCTGTTAAAGATAAAAACTGCACATTTACAGGGTTTTGCAGTTATTTTATATCAATATCCTAAATAACATTAGTCACATAATTCCACATTAACAAAGCGCGCAAGAGTAAGGTAAAAGATATGTCTGTGTTTTCACTTGTAGCCCAGCACAGCGGTGCGCAAACTGGGGGATGCACCCCCCAGGAGGGGCGGGAGATTTCTGGGGGGGTGCGGGCAGTTGCATAGGCCCCACGCTCTTCCCCACGGCATTTAAATTAAATACCGAGGGATCGCGTGAGGCCTCTGTAACTCACTTGCCTTGATTCTGAAGGCTGCTATGACACGTGAGGGGGTGAAGGTGGCGCGAGGGGGATGGATGGGGAGACGGCAAAAGGGGCGCAACGATAGTTTGCGCACCCCTGGCCTAGCAGACACAGTAAGCAGACCTTGCTTTGTGATTATGTTTAATATATGAACTCCTACAGTGCCAGGGGAGACTACAAGAAAGGGGCTGCATGCAGGTAGAGCAAGTTCAAATCCAAGCATCAGTTCACGGTCATTGTAGGAAATTGGTTATCAGCTTGTAAATACTCTTGTACAATATGTACAGTACAAGTTAGGGAATTACTCATGTCCTATAAATGATAAATGGATACGAACTAAAGAGAAAGCCACGTCTGCAGTGAAGCAGGGATGCATTTAACTACTTCAATATATATAAAACACTATATATACACACACTAAAACAATTAAAAATACTTATGGGGCCAAAGAATTTTAAGGAGCCAGTGTTTTGTTTAGCAGGGTGGGGAGGTGGCTACCCCCCCCCATCTCCACATGCCAGCAGCTCTGTGTCAGTGTAAATCTGGGACACACACACACCCCAGCCCCCACACCACACAAAGGTCCAGTCACTTCCATGGCTGGGCACAGCTCAACAGCAAAGCAGCATCGGGCAGGAAAGCATGCTAGGGGGGCACTGTTGCTCATCACGACGGTGACCGACAGGTCTGTCAGCACGGTGCATGGCACAAGCGCTGGGTTCAATTTTAGTCACTCAAGATTTTTCCATCTGTGGGTATGTATATACATACAAACATACAATTGTGGGGGGCTAAAAATAAACCTACAGCTAATATTTTCTTCTATTGCAAAGCCAGGTGGCTTAATAATTCTGGACTCTCCAAGAAGGTGATTGTGTTTAAACAAGACCATCTGGGGAATAGACACACCGGACACCAGCTGCATTCATGTAATCAAAACCCTGAGATAGGACGAGTGGCAAATTCTTGAAGGACATGGTAAAGAACACAGACCGCTATTTTTAAAGAAAACAAGTATGATAAGAACAAACACTACATTTTGCACATCTGCGAGTGCCGGATGTGTACAATCCAAATAAAACGAGGAAATCAAGCAATACTGTACATATCTCACACAACGCAAACACAATCCTCATTAGTAAATACCAAACACACAAGGTTTTGGAGAGAAAAAAGTACAGATAAATGGGGGCCTCTTCATAGCCCACAAAACCTGCTTTAGCTCACAGTCGTGAGGAAAGGGACCACAAGTACAGACAACTTTCTGTTGGGTGGGCTAAATTTTTCAATGTAATGGAACAGAGACGTCTTCTCTATGTTAGACACCCTCCTTGGGGGAAGAATCTCATGCCTTCCTGCTCCAGTAAGTATCTGGATCTTAACTTTAAAAGGGGCAGAGAAGTTTCAATGGAAACAAATAAGTTCCCCAACATACACAAATTTCAAGTCACCCTTAACATGGCCATTAAAGCTGCAGTTCAGTCTTTTTTTTCTTTTTATTTATTTTTTTACTTCAATAGTTTCATGTGTGCAATCTCTGATTACCTAAAGAACTGTATAGCTGCAGGTCAATTTGTTCTCCATGTATTGATAGGTGAAATTTGGTGACATAATTAGTGAAGGGATCTGTTTATATTCTGCTTGTCTGTCAGTGGAAGCTCATGAATATTCATGAGCACTCCTGCACTGACACGTGCTAGAGGGAGGGCAGGGCTGACAAAGGGGTGTGCCAGGGCTTGTGACAGGACATGAAGGGGCAGTGCCTTAGCAAATGGCTGTTAAAATAGAATACAAGAAAATTGGTCTTTCAAAGTTGTTTTTTTAAAAACAGAAAATGCTAAAAGTATTTTTTCTTACTACAGAACTGATTTATTAAAAAAAACACACATGCAGGATATTGACTGAACTGCAGCTTTAAACTTCACAATTTTTTTTTAACTTTCCATAATCTTTGCATTGCACTTGGTTCTTTATGACCAAAGAAAACCCTTAAGTCCTTCGCAACTCGTTAGTGTTTTGTATACCACCAACCACATTTTTAAAACAAGTAGATATTTAAATATCAATGTCTACCAATATTAAAACAAAGCCCGCTGTACAGAACTACATAGGAAGAGAATAACCTGCACACAGGGGTGCGCAAGATTTTCATGGGGGGGGAGGGGCGTGGAGGTTACAGAGGCCCTGTGCTCTTCCCCAAGGCATTTAAATTAAATACTGGGGGATCGCGTGAGGCCTCTGCAACTTCCATTACCTCATCTTCGGTGACATGTTGCCGTCACGTGACCCCGTGGAGGAGGGAGCAAAGGGGAGGAGAGAAGGGGAGGAGAGAAGGGGAGGAGAGAAGGGGAGGAGAGAAGGGGAGGAGAGAAGGCAGAGGGGTACAGGGGGAAAAGTTTGCGCACCCCCGAGTTAGGTTACTGAGGCACGGGCTCCGGTTAAGCAGTTGGCCACCTCCTTAAAGGAGCTCACATGATCCAAATTTCAACTGCTAACCAAGGCTAAGGTCCACAAAACAGTGCTAAACCTCAGCACAGAACGGTACATCTGATCTGCACCTGTATACCAAGCAAACTTTGCTTCTAGAGCAATGTGTTGTCCCCACTGGCACCAAAGTGTTGAAATCCAATACAGGCTTACCCCGGTTTAAGGACTTAAGGTACTTAAAGTGCACTCGCGAGTAAGGACATATCGCCCAATAGGCAAACGGCAGCTCGCGCATGCACTTGTCAGCATGTCCTGAACAGCAATACCGGCTCCCTACCTGTACCGAAGCTGTGTGCAAGTGGGGAGACTATAGAGCCTGTTACACATGCGTTATTTACATCAGTTATGCACGTATCTGACGATTGCAGTACAGTACATGCATCGATAAGTGGAAAAAAGGTAAAGCTTCACTTTAAGTACATTTTCGCTTAACATACATGCTATGGACCCATTGCGTACGTTAATGCGGGGTATGCCTGTAGTCAGAAAAGCCCTTATGCCCTGTGCACTACTGCTCATAAAAAACACACACTGAGCACACATTCTGCACATTATAGATCTACTCAATTTTGGCTTCTCAGTTAATTCTTGAGTGAAATAGGTCTAAAAACCCAATATTTAAAATGCCATGCCAAACCAATGGTTACTGGTAACCTAATAAAAAGCGTAGAAAACACCAGACTTTGCAGCAGGCAACTCAGATGCGTTTAACATCTTTCTCACTTACTGGCCATTTTACTGCACTCCATGTCTCTCCCTAAATGGTCTGCTGTAAAAATGCTGAAGGCCTAGATGCTGCACCCAGCAATCCCCACTGTGCTGCCAATGAAGAAACTATTCTGTGCCAGTGTGTATTTATTTAGGAGGCCAAACATCCTGTTCCAATACCGGATCATATAGAATCATACATTAAACAAGATGATATATATGAGAACTGGAAACAGGTTTGGGGAAAGAGGATGTTTCAGTGTTGGCTGTCTGTTGAGATCAATAAAATGGTACTGTATATGCCGAATAAACTTTTGCCAAGCGTTTAAAAAAAATATGCTAGCTTCTTTTAAACTACAGTACTAAACCCTCTTCTCAGGGAACACCAAAACCAAGGATTAAACATGAAAATGCATTTGAACTATATACAAATATGGCTTGGTTATTATGGCCTTTCTAGGGTTCCTCAAAGAGATGGCTAAATTGGGGTGTGTGAAATCAGAACTTTGTACCCAAAAACCAAACCTAAAACCCTTCATATTTTTAGACTCAAAACCAAACCACCAGTTAACAGCACATCACTTGATGTTTGCCATATATATATTTTTATTTTTAAATAGGAAACAGGTAGACATCGCTCAACCTCTGTGCGATACAGGGAGTGAAAGATGGGTGCACTATGGGAAGTATGTGAGGCAAACCTAGGTTCAAAGCCACATAATCTCTCCAGCGGTGGAGTCTAGGCTAAGGAAAAGCCCCGAATATATGCACTTGCTAATCGATCCAGGTTTTAGGTAGGTAGCTTGTGGAACACCAGTCTGTCCTGTCACAAGCTACCTACCTACAACCTGGATCGACTAGCGAGTGCATAGAATTGATGGCTTTTCCTTAGCCTGGTCTCCACGCTGGAGAGATTCTTTGGCTTTGAACCCTGCTTTGCGTCTCTTTTTATTTTAACGTTTTTTCAGTTATAGTATTGTAGTTTTCAAACGGTCTTCATGATTTTATACAAGGATTTTCCTGCATATTTTGATTTTTTTCCCCCCCCATCTATTGGTAAAAATCTAAAGAGGAAACAAAACAAATAGATTTGACAAAACCGCAGTTTTATTTTTGTTTTAAACAAAGATCCTCAAAGTGCCCTTATTTGTAATACATTTGTAACACCCTCACCTATGGCGTGTTTCTCTCCCCCCCCCCCCCCAATGTAAAGGTGAAAATTTCCCCATTTTTTCCCTTTCATTTCTATAAGTAAAGAATATGACAATGTGTAATTCTACATTCTTACCTAGTATATGAAACACCCCAATAGGGGAAACAACCAGTGCACAGCTTCAGTTATGGGATGAATATATTAAAAGGGTTTGATAAAGCACCCTGCGTGTGAAACGCGTTAGTGACAATATCAGTATGTTTTTAATATAATAAACCCTTTTGATATATTCATCCCATAACTGAAGCTGTGCACCGTTTTTTTCCTCTATTGGGGTGTTTCATATACTGGATTGTATTTACCAGGGAGCACGCAGAGCAGGGGACTCGTATGAGATTGAATTTTTCAACTACAAGCTACTGCAGTACTTTATTGCTGGACCCGGCAAGAGATTACGTCAATCTGATACGAGAGAGAGGCTGGAGGTCCCGTGAGGGGTTCACCCAGGAGCAGAGACGCAGAGTGCCGAGAGACCGCCGCTGAAGGGAGCCACAAGTGCGGACAACACGGATACCCTCTACTCAATACCACCAGTGCCTGGCGTGACGGGCTAGTCGAGAGTTTGGCCGGATAGCATATACAGAGCGGGCCACTACAAGGCATACAGGATTTCACACAACATAACTCTCTCCGTTTTCAGCCTGCTCTACAAGCCGTGAGTACAGACTCTCAATTGACTCCGTCGCAAGCGCTTATAGTAAGCGCGATGGAGAGACTGAAAATTTGGACGCCTGGTAAATTAGATTTTTCAGAGGCAGTAGCCACATGTGACTGTCTCTAAACCAAATTGCGCGGCCCGCCTCCTTTAGTGACGTCACTGTCGACAGTCGCAAAAAAACAAATAACTTACGCTGGTGGCGACTGCATTGGTCGCCAGCGTCTATAAGCGCGTCGCCAGCACTATAAACGCGGCCTTATGGTGTTACTAACATAACGGCTGCTTCAGTTAGTGTAACTAAGCAGCTACAATGTATCCTGATTGTCACCTTAGTACTATCTATTGTTACAGTTTGCAGCTTAAACTGCTGGATACATTTGCTACAAATTATCCCAAACAGGAAAGTGTTGCAAAGATCTTGCACTGCGTTGGAGGTGTGCTAAAGCCTGCTATAGAAATTAAGGTATGCTTTAAAACTCACTAAAAATGGCACCAAGAGTTGAATAATGTATATTTTTTAAATGCAGTAAGTATTATCCAATACTACAGAACTAACTTGACACAATCCCCCCCCCCCCCCATAAATGTCACATGTTTTGCTGCTTTAAACCCTACCAACAATACTAATCGCAAAGATTTGGCGGTTTTCATTTTTGGGGAATTAATTACAAGTTGAATCTCTGAGGCCCCTGAATGGGGAAATATTTGACAATCAAGGGGGGTGGGGAGGAGGGTGGTGTTGGGGAAGAAGACTAGTAGTTGCTGATATCACAATAAATAACACAAAAAGGACAAGCCGAGGAAACTAAACACCTTCCAATTCTCAGCTCACCATGTTTACAGACCAACTTTAAAAATACTTATAAGTGTCACATTTAAGTAAAGAAAAAAAAAGGGGGGTGGAGGGAAATCACCCAGATGTAACCCCTTAAAACATGTTGCTGTCATTAGTTCACTGTGGTCCCAAGAGGGATTCCTTTAACCCTTTAGTGCTTCAAGACATACCCTGCCCGTCATATTCTAGCTGCCCTACGACATACATTAAATGCTCATGCATTAAATGTGCAATTTCTAGTGGGAGATGACGTTCCCCTTTCGTACAAGCTCTAGTAGGGGCCACGTGATCACTACACCAAGAAATCCAGGGATGCGCCGCTAGAAGACCAGTGTCAGTGCTGCAGGCATTCCGGCACTCAAATGGTTAAGGGGACCTGTTCTTCCTATACATAGATACATTTTTATTTTATTTTTAAAGCTTTTTTCCATGCTATACACCAGGTCTTTTTTCACCTCCCGTTGTTTCCCTGCTCACTGATATTATATTATATACATCTCTTTTTTTTTTTTTTTTTTTTTTTTTTTTTTACCTGTGTATTTTGTTCCTTACAAAAAAAAAGACCCCAAAATCAAAATAAATATGGCTGCTAACCGTCTCCCACAAACTGTGACTCGCAAACTGTCCTCAAGTAGCCTCAAATAACATTATCTGAAAAGATGGACATGTTTTCTGACAACCGTTTTCCAGAAGTATCTGATGTGCTGTGATCAGGCTTGTGCTGCCTGGTAGAGTGGAGAGTGGACAAAAAGCAGAGGTTTCCATGTAAGGCTTTGGTCGCGGACGGCCGCGGACCACCAGCTGCTCGCCTCTGTTCTTGAGGTCCCCGCTGGCTCCTTCCGGCGTGGCTAACTACGTGCTGTGATGAGTCAGCCAGCCGGAGCTACAAGGAGCTTGTGATTTCGGCGAGTGTCGCGTCACGTGGCATGCAAGGGAACCAATCACGGATTGGATCCCAGCAGCCAATCAGATTTCCCCCCCCGCTCCGATCCCCCCCGTTCCATTCACCCACCCGTTCCGATTTCCTCCTTCTGATTCCCCCCCTGCTCCGATCCGCCCCCCCCCCACCGTTCCATTCACCCCCCTGCTCCGATTCCCCTCCGATTCACCCCTCCCCGTGTGTATTTGTGTGTGTGTGAGGGTGCCTGTGTGTGTGTGAGGGTGCCTGTGCGTGTGTGTGTGTGAGGGTGCCTGTGTGTGTGTGAGGGTGCCTGTGTGTGTGTGAGGGTGCCTGTGCGTGTGTGAGGGTGCCTGTGCGTGTGTGAGGGTGCCTGTGCGTGTGTGAGGGTGCCTGTGCGTGTGTGAGGGTGCCTGTGCGTGTGTGAGGGTGCCTGTGCGTGTGTGAGGGTGCCTGTGCGTGTGTGAGGGTGCCTGTGCGTGTGTGAGGGTGCCTGTGCGTGTGTGAGGGTGCCTGTGCGTGTGTGCCTGTGCGTGTGTGTGTGTGTGAGGGTGCCTGTGCGTGTGTGTGTGGGTGCCTGTGCGTGTGTGTGTGTGCGTGTGTGAGGGTGCCTGTGCGTGTGTGTGCGAGGGTGCCTGTGCGTGTGTGTGAGGGTGCCTGTGCGTGTGTGTGAGGGTGCCTGTGCGTGTGTGTGAGGGTGCCTGTGCGTGCGTGTGAGGGTGCCTGTGCGTGCGTGTGAGGGTGCCTGTGCGTGTGTGAGGGTGCCTGTGCGCGTGTGTGTGTGAGGCTGCCTGTGCGTGTGTGTGAGGG